>NC_051154.1:398966734-399001366 GCF_013339745.2 Dermacentor silvarum | reverse complement strand
CCCTCCCACGCGTAGCGTGCGTGGCTTAGCGTGTCGGGGGAAAGGGGGATCCTGGAGCTTGAGCTAATGTCGGGTGTTTGGACCTTTAAGGCCCCCCGGCGGAGGCAACACACCTCTTTGGCCTCTGCTTCACATAGACGGCACCCCCGGACTGACCACCCGGGGAATCGGCGGTCGCCTTTTCCTGTCCCCTCTCCGATCTTTTTCTTCTCTATATTTCTGTCCTCACTGTCCTGTCACCTCTTCTCTTCTGTTACTTCCCACACTTTTCATAGGCGGCTTGGGTTAACCTTGTGTAGGTGCCCTCTCTTGGGTTTTTATATAAGGTTATAGCGGCAATGTACGGGCTGGCGCCCGCAGCCTTACACGTTAAGTGCTGCAGCGTCCCCTTGTGGACTCCGTGGTGGGTGGCTGCCATTGCTGCCGAACAACACTAAACTGTTATGGGAACGCCCGCTTTTCCTCGACTTCTTGATCGTCTCCCTCACAAGAGGGGACGCACCGATGAGATATTGAACATGTTCACGCGACCTAAAGACATTTTCCCGCGATTTCAAGTAGTGCATAGTGAAAGAACAGCAAAACTAGCAAGAACAATATCCCCATTTGTAGTTGCAAAGAGCTTGACCAACACGCTAGGCCCTGGCTACAAGGTTACCAAAATGCCAAGCGGGGACCTTCTTCTTGAACTACGTGACAAAGAACAATACAATAGACTCAGCAAACTTGTTACTTTTGGTGATGTCCCAGTTACCGTTTCACCGCATCGGTCCATGAACACAGTACGGGGAGTAGTATCAGAAGCAGACCTCATTGACTTATCTGAAACTGAACTGTTGGAAGGATGGAAGGAGCAAAACGTCACGAATGTGCAGCGCATTGTTATGAGACGGGACAGCAAAGAAATCCCCACGAAACATCTGATACTTACATTTGAATTAAGCGAATTGCCACAAACCATTGAAACAGGCTACACAAAGATAGCCATCAGACCATACATACCAAATCCTAGGACGATGCTACCAATGCCAAAGATTCGGCCATGGCTCGCAGAGCTGCCGTGGCAGATTGACATGTGCGAAATGTGGAACCCAAGGTCATGCCTCAGACAACTGTGAAGCGACATCTCACTGTGTAAACTGTGATGGTGAGCATCCAGCTTACTCCCGGTCTTGTCTGAACTGGAAAAAGAAAAAGAAATTATCACTCTCAAAGTCCGTGAAAACATATCGTTTAAGGAAGCACGCAAAAGGTGCTCACCATTCCACACGACCACTTACGCTGATGCGGCGCGTCAAGGGGCAGCGTCGCAGCGGCTATTGCCACCTGCCCAGCCCGCGCGCAGCGAGCTGTCGCTTGTGGCTCCTGCCCCTAGGGTGGAAGTAGCGAAGTCTACTCCACCCAACCAGCAAACAGGCCCAGTTACCCTAGGGTTGCCGGCACCACAACAGCCCTCGGTAGCAGCCTGCGCTACGCGTAACGAACCTGCAGGCCCGCCAGCAGCTCCCACGGTGGGTGCAGTCAAGGCTGCCTCACCCTCACGGGCCCCTGCTGGCGCTGGCAACAGCCGGCGCAGCTCAGGCCCAAAGGCAACCCCATCGACCTCCGGGCTGGTGGGCGCAAATGTCTCGTCCTTCGCGGCGAGACTCTCTCGCGAAACTTCTCGCTCGCAAGAGCGCGTGTCCGGCGCCTCTCAAGAGGCAATGGACACTACACCAATCCCGACGGCGCACCAAGCGCCTAAGGAGCGGCGAGGCTCCCTCGACCGCTTCAGAAAGGACAAAGCCCGCGTTACAGGGCCTGGAAAGGGCTCTGTAATCTAAGCCAATACTTCCGTTTTAGTACACACAGCACCAATTTAATTTCATTATGGATACACAAATTATACAATGGAACGTCAGAGGCCTTCTTAGGAACCTCGACGATATCCAAGAACTTCTTTACCAACACAATCCAAAAGTGCTGTGTGTACAGGAAACGCACTTAAAAATCAACACATACAAACTTTCTCCGACACTATGTTACGTTTCGTAAAGACCGTGACGATGCTATCGCATCATCAGGCGGTGTTGCCATTATAATTCACAAAAGCATAGCATGTCAACATTTGCAGCTACAAACACCCCTCGAAGCAGTGGCAGTTCGACTTGTTCTTCTGAACAAACTCATCACCATTTGCTCGCTTTACATTCCCCCACATTACCACATACACAAACATGAATTTCAGTCCCTTTTAGACGAATTGCCAGAACCTTATCTTGTTCTTGGCGATTTCAATGCGCACAGCAGTCTGTGGGGCGACTCTCGTATCGATGCGCGAGGTCGTCTTGTTGAAGAATTTCTTTTCTCGTCTGGTGCGTGCCTCCTGAATAAAAAGGAACCTACATTTTACTGTATTGCAAACAGAACATTTTCTTCTATTGATCTGAGCATAGCTTCCGCGTCTCTATTTTCTGAACTTAAATGGGAAGTCATCAAAAATCCTTACGGGAGCGATCATTTCCCAATACTACTTAGAACAACCAAAGAAAATGAGTCTTCACCACAAGCCCCTCGATGGAATGTTGGTACAGCCGATTGGGAGAAATTTCGAACTCTTACTAGTAGCATCTCCTGGGCTGACATCTCTTCGTTAGGAATTGAGGCTGCTGTTGAGTATTTCACTACCTTCATAATTGATGCCGCCTCTAAATGCATATCCGAAATAAGTGGTGTGGCATGCAAACGCCGTGTCCCATGGTGGAACGACGAATGTAGGAACGCTCGTAAGAAACAGAACAAAGCGTGGGGGTTGTTACGTGATTCTCCTACTGCGGAGAATCTTATAAATTTTAAGAAGGTAAAGTCCGAAGGCAGGAGAACGCGCCGACACGCCAGAAGAGAGAGCTGGCAGAAGTTTTTATCAGGTATAAACTCGTATACAGATGAATCCAAAGTCTGGAACAGGGTAAATAAGGTAAGGGGACGACAAACATATTCACTCCCTTTGGTAAGCACACAGGGCGACAGCTTGGAAGACCAAGCGAACCTCCTGGGCGCACATTTTCAGCTAGTGTCCAGCTCATCGCACTATTCCGAAACGTTTAAACGATACAAGGCCAGAATAGAAGGACAGAAGCTGGAACGAAAATGCAAAAAACACGAGCCATATAACGAGCCATTCAGATTAGCTGAGCTACAGGCATCACTAAACTGCTGCAATAATTCTGCTCCAGGAGCTGACCGTGTAATATATGAAATGCTGAAGCACCTTCCCCATGAAACACAGAAAACCCTCCTTTCCCTCTACAACACTGTATGGTCTTCCGGTGAGATCCCGTCTGCCTGGAAAGAGGCCATAGTGATCCCTATCCTGAAACAGGGCAAGGATCCATCGTCTGTTTCGAGTTACCGGCCTATAGCACTAACTAGCTGTCTCTGCAAAGTCTTCGAAAAAATGATAAACCGTCGCCTACTACATTTCCTAGAATCAAACAGACTACTTGACCCATACCAGTGCGGTTTTCGCGAAGGGTCGATCCACCACTGACCATTTCATACGTATTGAGGCGCAGATACGCGAAGCTTTTGTTCACAAACAGTTCTTTCTGTCTGTATTCCTAGACATGGAAAAGGCCTACGACACCACATGGCGGTTTGGGATACTGAGAGACCTCTCCCACTTTGGTATACGTGGTAATATGCTAAATGTGATTGAAAGTTATCTGCTGAATCGCACATTCCGTGTTCGAGTTGGCAATGCTTTATCGCGACCTTTTGTGCAGGAAACCGGAGTGCCGCAGGGTGGGGTGCTCAGTTGCACTCTCTTTATTATAAAAATGAATTCCTTGCGTCTATGCATCCCACGCAACATGTTTTATTCAACGTACGTCGATGATGTACAGATTGGATTTAAATCGTGCAACCTTGCCATCTGTGAGCGGCAGGTTCAGCTTGGTCTGAACAAGGTGGCTAAATGGGCAGACGAGAATGGGTTCTGCCTAAATCCACAAAAGAGCACCTGCGTCCTTTTTTCTCGAAAGAGAGGACTGTACCCTGACCCCGACATTCACCTGCAAGGACAGAGTCTACCTGTAAAAACGGAACATAAATTCTTAGGCATAATTCTTGACACAAAGCTGACATTCATACCACACCTAAAATATCTAAAAAACAAGTGCATGAAAACAATGAATATTTTAAAAGTGTTGTCACACACTACATGGGGTAGCGACAAAAAATGTCTCTTAAACTTGTATAAAAGCCTCATACGAACACGCCTAGACTACGGGGCCATAATTTATCAGTCAGCCACCCCAACCGCGTTGAAGATGCTGGACCCCATCCACTATCTAGGTATTCGCTTGTCTACAGGTGCCTTTAGGACAAGCCCTGTAGAAAGCCTTTACGTGGAATCCAATGAGTGGTCCCTCCACTTGCAGAGGACCTACACAGCTTTCATATATTTCCTTAGAGTGAACGCAAACAGTGAACATCCCTCATATTCCACCGTAAATGATTTGTCCAGCTCCCACCTCTTTCATAACCGCCCTGCAGTAAGAGAGCCCTTCCCGTTGCGTGTGAGAAGTCTGGCTGAGGAAATGGATGTCCCACTTTTTGAACATCGTCTAATGACACCCACTATACAGGTCGCACCGTGGCAGTGGCAGATTGTAGAGTGTGATTTGTCCTTTTTACATGTTACGAAGCACGCCCCCGTTGCACACATTCGAATGCACTTCCTTGAACTGCAGCATAAATACTCCTGTCCGGAATTTTACAACCGATGCATCAAAGTCTCATGCTGGCGTCTCTTATGCAGCGGTTGGCCCATCATTTTCAGATGCCGACGCCCTGCACCCACAAACGAGCATTTTTACAGCAGAGGCTTATGCAATACTGTCGGCTCTTAAACATATCAAGGACTCGAAAATACCCAAAGCAATCATCTACACAGACTCGCTGAGCGTAGTAAAAGCTTTAAAATCTCTTAAAAGGCACAAAAATCCCGTAATAGTATCGCTTTATTCATTAATATGTAGTATTTATGCGTCTGGGCAGCATGTTGTGGTGTGCTGGGTGCCAGGACACCGAGACATCGAGGGAAATGTACTGGCAGACCAGCTTGCCACATCCATCGACGCAAAAGCTGGAAACACATCCATGCCCGTCCCTGTTCCCGATATGAAGCCATATCTACGTAAGAGACTTCGAGCCCACTGGCAACGTTTGTGGGACGCCCAGAGTCTAAACAAACTTCATTTAATTAAGCCTCGCTTAGGGAACTGGCCATCCACCACGAAATCTAGAAGAAATGATGTCCTATTCTGTAGGCTCAGAATAGGACACACTTACGGCACGCACAATTACTTGTTGTCTGGAGGCGAACCCCCGACCTGTACTAGATGTGGGGAGGTACTTACTGTACTTCACATCCTAGTGCAGTGTCCTCTAATAGAACCTGAAAGAAAGAAACACTTTGTTCAAGCCTATAGAGAGAACATACCCCTTCACCCAGCGATGTTTTTAGCTAATGACCCGGTATTTCAGCACGACTCAGTTTTAGCCTTTTTAAACGACATCGACATTTTGCAAGTTCTTCGCCCGAGAGATTCGTAGCAGGGTCCTCTTTCAGAGGACGCTGCTGCGACAGCATTTTGAAATGCACTCTCCTCCAGGCTCTTGCTTCTAAGGGTCTCTGTGAGGCAGTAGTGCCTTGTATCGCTCACAGCTTTTTTATACCATATTCATTGCGCCCTATCACATCATTGTCATGATCTTATTAATTTTGTCTTTTACGCACCTTTAGTGCTCAGGATTTCAGGCCCCTTTACAGCCACCCTACACCTACCCACTGTCATTGATCATACCATTGCTCACTCAGTACACCACGTGTTGGCGCTCTTTGGCCATAGCTGGCCCTTGCGCCAGAAAACAACATATATCATCATCATCATCACCACTTGCATGGCACTCTTCGGCCATATCTGGCCCTTGCGCCACTAAACACAGCACATCATCATCAGCTTTTTCTGCGGCTTCCGTGTCTGTATTTATTAAGGCAGATATAAATTACTATTTTGATAACCGTCGCTTAAAAATGAGACACAAAGCGGCTAGAAATATTTGTAGTATTCTTTAGCATTTTTGAGTTTATATATCAATACCAAATGAAGTAGAAACTTTAAGACTGGTAATCATGTTAGAGATTCTGTCAGCAGTGCCTATCATTGGTGCCATGAAGGCGAAGTTTTACTCTGGAACAAATGGCACATTGGAACAATCTTCTTGTGCAAAAACAGATGAGAAATACGTATTGAAAGCTAGTAGACAACCTTCATCAGAAACTGTAGTTTGTTTTACATCGATGGCGTTTGGTAGAATTATAAGGGCAAATTGCTTCTCAAATTCTTTTGTGATTACCGCTTGTAATATTTATCTTTGGTTGTGCCTAATGCGTCACAATAAGATTGTAGGCGTTCCTTATATTCATCCCAAAAAGAAACCGTATTATTACGTCTCGCGGTATAACAAGCGCTTATTTTTGTTTCGTAGCGATCAAAGTTGTTTAGTAAACCAAGGATTAGTTTTATGGTTTGCTATAAAAATTAATGGTACATACTTGTGAACTAAGTATAATATTTTCGCAAAATGTTGCCAGAATCTTGCCGAAAAGAATATCTATTTTTAGTTAGATAGCACTGGAAACTGCATGATTTAAAGCGACTGAACTGTGACCTTTCTGGCGGATGTAGGGTGCTGCTGCTCAAGTCAGCCCGCGAGAACTACTTATCAATTTATATTTACAGCGGTAGCAGTTATACGTAGTTTTCAGATTCATTCACTTTCATTGTACTTTCTTAGCTCACCTTAAATGGCACTTGCCATGTTTGCTGCGCTCGTGGAGGTGCCTCTACAAACACAACCTATTCCGTGATTCAAAAGCCTCCAAAAAATACATGCAAGAAAAGAAATCCGCGGTAAGTATGACTTTTCTGCGAGTAAGTAGACGCTCCTAACGTTGAATAATAACAATATTCAGAGCTTAAACCCGTTCTTGCGATGTGGAGTTTATCGTCTACTTAGTGATACACTAGAAAGCAACATCATACCGTAATTCCGAACAAAGTTCGGCGCTACGTCTCAGTTTCGTTGCTTTGTCCATGATCTCCTAGGAAGCTGAGCTTTGAAGGATGAATCATGAAAAAGGCGACTTCCGTGGCTGTTTACCATATTGAAAGCCAAGAAGCTGTCCGTGCTTAAATTTGACGTCAAGTCGGATTCCAAATCATAAAAAAAAATTTTGAATGCGTTACATCTGATCGGCACTGAGACATATTAACTATTGGCACTAGTGCTATCAACGCATGAAGGCTGGCTCTGGCAATTTGACAGTTCAGAACATTTTCTGCCACAGTTCGAACCCAGGTTGTCGTTGATGCCCGACTGCTTGCCTTCTTACATCCTTGTTTTTGTCATCATCTTTAGTGTATATCTGCTTTCGTATTCATCTTACTGACATATCTTCGAGTTACTTGTATTTGCTTACTTCCAAGTAAAAATTCCCAACCTTGACAACACAGACCTAAACTGAACATACTGAAGGATGTGGCTTATCCACTTCTAGAATTCAGCAAGCAACTTTTATAAAAATACCGAAAACAGCATGGTTATAAAGAAAACACCACGGTACAATAACATGCCATGCCCTGTCGTTCAGCGCGGTCAAATTTGTCTGCTGAATTCAAGGAAGAACAAACCTTAGTAGTTAGGTTTTGAGAGTTTAGTTAATCGCGACTTGTCAGTAGAGATCATGCCTGACAGCAAAACATGGCAGCGCTGACAATGGGGAGATTATTGACTTCCTCATAAACAGTGCTACTGCAAACTTAGTAAACATAGAAATTAATTCTTTTGTTTTCTGCTGAAGTTAAATGGGATAGAACACAATTTTCCCCGCTAGCTTGACCTACCATCCCGACCCTTTTGCTCTCATTCTCAGTAAAATAAACATGAGTGACCCGGTACGCCACATTAAGCAAACGCAATGACGGGAGAAAATCGCGATTAAAGGCAAATAAATATGTGTGTTGTACAGAGGGTGGTGTGTGTGGATCTTAGAGGCATATTCCCAGAGGTCCTTAGAACGCTAAACGGAAGCTATAATTTGTGCATTTGTTCTTATTTTTCAGAAGAAAAATTAGACCAAGGACGAAAGGAACTGGATATTGACGGCCATGGCGCAAGACAGCAGACTAGGTCAACTGTGGGAAGAACGTTTCTTTCTGACAGTGCTTTGAAATAAACGGGTGTTGTAGAAAAACGAAACAAACAAACTGAACTTTACTGCTTACATTTTACTTCCTCGCGAATTCGATTCCCCGCCGCGGCGGCCGCACACCGAGAGGGGGGGGGGGGGGGGGGGGGGGCGTGCAATGCAAAAACGCTCGTATACCCTGATTTGGGCGCACGTCAACTAACCTCAGATGGTCAAATTAACCCGGAGACCTCCACTACGGCGTCCCTCATAGCAAGTCAAACCAACAAGTACCCATTGACGTCTCATAGACCATAAGGACTAGACTATAAAGCACACTGCCGTAGGTCTTCAGGAATATTTCTGACCATTTAATGTTTTTTTACGAGTACTGAAATCGCATAGCAGAAGCGGAAAACACATTTGGCAACAACGTTCACAGAGTCTCAGTGCTATCTTAAAGTGTTTTGCGAAAGAGCGGTAACCTTGCAACCATGACAATTCGGTGAAAAGGAACACGCGTGGCGATGGACTCGATACTTCTCTTTAGCGAATAGTAAAGACCAGTCAAAAGACGAAGTACAGAGAAGAGACGTGGCAGTCGTTGTGTGTGCCACGTCTCTTCTCTGTACTTCGTCTTTTGACTGGTTTTTACTATTCAATATGTACCAACTGACCCAGATTGCAACTCTACTGCAATGCTTCTCTTTAGCGCCCCATTTGGCGAAATCCGCAAGTTCAGTGGAGAGAGCAGATATGGTTCATTCCACGCCAATGTCCCAACCGTGGTGCTCGACCATGAAATAGTCTTATTTCTAAACAAATAACAAAAAAATTCCACGTATATAAGCATTAAGTGCACAGTATTTTTCCAATAAATTTTAGCGGAAACAACGTTTTGGGCACATGAGGGCCGTTTGAATTTCACTAAACGGTGAAAAACCAGCTTCGAAACAAAATATGCCAAAAATCTTCTCGCGCATTCTTTCTAAATTTACGTTTTTGAGTAGTCTCAACCTTTTTATTTCATTAGAAAACATTTTCACAATACATTTTTATTTCTTTAACCCTGGACACCGACTTAAAAATGCGCAAATCATAGCGTTATAGGGAAATTTTTCACAAGGTCACCGAAGGAAACCTGAAATGTACTACTATCTTCTAAAATTTTATTTTTGGCAAAATCTGAAATAAAAGGTCGGTAACACACTAAGGTGGCCCATGAAAAAATACGTAGGAAAGCGGATATATTTCAGAAGCATAACTACTTTAGGCGAGGAGATATTAATTGAAGTAATTTGCGTTTTCCCCGAAAAATGTTTGAACTTGAGTTTACCCCCCGCAGGGGCGTCTGCGTCAGCAGGCGTTTGGTGTGTTGCGACACCACGGACCCGAGCACATGAGGGGTGGCCCCTCCCGCGTTTAACCGTACGTGGCTTAGCCGTGTCCGGGGAAAAGGGGATCCTGGGGGTTGAGCCGATGCCGAGTGCTTGGACCTTTACGGCCCCTCGGCGGAGGCAACACGCCTCTTTGGCCTCCGCTTCACGTAGACGGCACCCCCGGACTGACCCACCCGGGGGAAATCGGTGGTCGCCTTTTCCTGTCCCCCTCTCCGATCTTTCTCTACTCTATTTTTCTGTCTTCACTGTCCTGTCATCTCTTCTCTTCTGTTACTTCCTCAATTTCCATAGGCGGCTTGGGTTAACCTTGTGTACGTGCCCTCCCTTGGGTTTATATATAAGGTTATAGCGGCAATGTACGGCTGGCGCCTGCAGCCTTACACGTTAAGTGCTGCAGCGTCCCCTTGTTGGACTCCGTGGTGGGTGGCTGCCATTGCTGCCGAAATACACCAAACTGCTATGGGAACACCCGCTTTTCCCCGACTTCTTGATCGTCTCCCTCAGAAGAGGGGACGCACCGATGAGATTCTGAACTTGTTCGCCAGACCAAAAGACATTTTCCCCCGATTCCAAGTAGTACATAGTGAAAGAACCGAAAAACTAGCAAGAACCATATCCCCATTTGTAGTTGCAAAAAGCTTGACCAATACGCTAGGCCCTGGCTACAAAGTCACCAAAATGCCAAGCGGGGATCTTCTGCTTGAGCTACGGGATAAGGAGCAATACAACAGACTCGGCAAGCTTGTTAGTTTTGGTGATGTCCCAGTTTCCGTTTCACCGCATCGATCAATGAACACAGTACGGGGGGTAGTATCTGAAGCAGACCTCATCGACCTATCTGAAACCGAATTGTTGGAAGGATGGAAGGAACAAAATGTCACGAATGTGCAGCGCATTGTTATGAGACGGGAGAATAAAGAAATTCGCACGAAACACCTGATACTTACCTTTGAATTGAGCGTTTTGCCACAAAGCATTGAAACAGGCTACACAAAGACCCGCAAGGGCACCTTGAGTATCAAGGTGATGGTGCTTGGCGCCACCACGGACCCTTAGCCCCCATACCGAAGCTGTCATCCGCACCGTGGCGAAAGGTTTTGAGGTGAAGGGTAGAAACCATGAACGGTGGCGGTCGGGGCCATGGTCAAGCTCCGGCCGATGGGCTCTTCGTCTGTGTACCAGGCGACGAGCCCCGGGACCTTCCTGTGAATAAGACGGTGAAACACAGGTGACATTCTAGGAACCGTCGGCATATCCATATCGCATGAGTACTTTTTCTTCCAAAAAACCCGATCGGTCCCTGAAAAGGGGCCGCACCGAAGACATGTTAGACAAAACTCGAACTCAATGTGATCACTTCACACGCTTCCTGATTATACACTCTCTTGTAGACAATGACTCTGTTGCTGCAATGTCCGTTTTTGTTATCGCTAGGACCCTTGAGAAGCTGATAGGCAAAAACTATGAAGCAAAGAAACTGTCATCCGGTGATCTTCTTGTTGAAGTGTCAAAGAAAGATCATTCCGACATCCTCCTCAAGCAAAAGCAGTTCGCCCACTTACAGATGTCCGTTACCCCCCATCGCAGTCTAAACACAGTTCAAGGCGTCATATCAGAACGTGATCTGATCCGCGAAACAGAATCTGACCTCCTCGATGGCTTCAGAGATCAAGGTGTCATCGCCCTACGCCGCATCACCATAAGGCGAAACGGTGAAGATGTAGTGACACCCCATATCGTCTTGACGTTTAATCGTTCCCGTCTACCAGACGCTGTGAAAGCAGAGTTTATTCACTGCAAAGTCCGCCCCTATGTCCCAAACCCGAGAAGATGCTTCAAGTGCCAGAAGTACGGACACGGATCCAACACATGTCGCGGAAAACTCACCTGTGCAAAGTGTGGTGCTCACGAGCATCCAACCGAAAGTTGCAGTGCCACTCAAACAGAATGTCCCAACTGTCATGGGCCGCACGCTGCGTACTCGCGAACCTGTGAAATGTTCCAAAATGAGAAAAAAATAATTCAAATCAAGGTAACCGAAAACATAACATTCCCTGAAGCCCGGAAGAAGCTCTCGCTTCTCTCCGCAAGATCCTACGTTGACGCAGCGCGCCGGGGGGCCGGGCGGCGTCTAGTTACGGTGGGCACGCAGTACAGCTTTGCTGATGCGCGCCTTTCTCGGCCCCCCAGCAAGCAGCCATCGGCTGCACCAACCTTCCAAGTTCCAGAGGTCAACTTCTCACACTCCTCTGGAACAACACAGACAACTGAGAGGGAGTCTACCCTTCTTGACAAACCCTCATCCGCTTCCGAGTCTCCGCCGGAAGCAATGGAAGTGACCCCGGGATCCTCGGTGTCTTCGACGCTGAGAGAGTCCCCCAAAGAGAGGCGGAGTTTTCTAGACCGCCTCAAACAGAAAAAACATCCGCCAGTCAAGCCGCCTAACAAAGGCGGTGACACTTGAATAACTCGTCCCCTTATCACTCGCAAAAATGGCTGCTGAGAGCATTATACACTGGAACTGCCGAGGGCTACTCAGGAATCTGGATGACATATATGAAATACTTGCACAATACCAACCAAACATACTTTGCCTCCAGGAAACACACTTAAACCCAACACGCACAAACTTTCTCAAAGAATATGCTGTATACCGGAAAGACAGGCAAGGCACTGCCCACTCATCGGGTGGCGTCGCTATTGTTGTGCAGAACACAATTCCCTGTCAGAGTATCACACTAGTTACTGATTTAGAGGCAGTGGCAATACGGGCTCTAACTTTTGGTAGAATAATAACTGTATGCTCCCTATATATTCCTCCGGACCATCACCTATCCGTCCAAGAATTTGAAAAACTTATTGACCAGCTCCCGGATCCATTCATGTTGGTTGGAGATTTCAATGCACACCACCCACTATGGGGATGTTCAAGAGTTGATTCCCGAGGTGCACTAATCGAAAAATTTCTATTGTCCTCCGGTTCCTGTATATTTAATAAAAAAGACCCAACATATTTTAATTTAGCACACAACTCATACACAGCAATAGACCTTGCTATTGGCTCTCCGGTGCTCTTGGCAACCACTGAGTGGGCTGTTATCGATAATCTGTACGGAAGCGACCATTTTCCTGTTTGCTTAAAACACACAGGAAACATAAATATGGTTGTAAATAATCATAGGAAATTTAAAGAACAGGCTGCTGATTGGAAGAAGTTCCGAGAACTCTCAAAACTGCCCAGTTCTCCAATCGTAGACATAGGGATAGACGAATTACAATCCATGATCACTCTGCATATTATAGAAGCCGCACAGAAGTCAATCCCACAGACATCAAATAAGACACAAAACAAACGTAGGCCATGGTGGAATGCGGAGTGCAAGAATGCCCGTGAGAACCAAAACAAAGCATGGTCGAAATTCCGCAGGTATCCTACAGTTAACAATTTAACAGACTTCAAGCGTGCTAAAGCAAATGGCAGGCGTATCCGACGTGCATCCAAACGGGAAAGCTGGCAGTCATTCCTCTCATCTGTAAACTCCTACACAGATACACATAAAGTGTACAACAGACTTAGAGCACTTCAAGGGCGCAGTGCTCACCCAGTGCCTCTGGTCAGCACTGCTGGTGATACACCGGAACACCAAGCAGATGCAATAGGTCAACATTTTGAATATATTTTCAGCTCAGCACATTATACAGACTCCTTCATGCGACACAAGCTAGCGGAGGAGCGGAAACCTATCCGTGATAAAAGGCCATCCACAGGAGGGTACAATAGCCCTTTCACTATGGAGGAATTGAAGGCGGCTCTGGGAACATGTGGCAACTCAGCAGCAGGCCCAGACAGGATTACTTATGGCATGCTCAAGCACATACATGAACACACCCTTATAAGCATCCTCTTTCTGTTTAATAAGATATGGTCCTTTGGGCGCCTACCCAAAGCCTGGAAAGAGGCTGTTATCATACCAATCCTCAAACAAGGAAAGGAAGCCACGCTTGCAGCAAGTTACAGGCCCATTGCCTTGACTAGTTGCTTGTGCAAGGTGTTTGAAAAAATGATAAACCGCCGCCTCGTTTATTTCCTTGAATATAACGGCCTTCTTGACCAACGTCAAGCTGGATTCAGGCCTGGTCGGTCGACAACTGACCAGCTTGTAGCATTTGAATCTTATGTCAGGGATGCCTTTATCCACAAACAACATTGTCTTTCTGTATTCTTTGACCTGGAAAAAGCTTATGACACGACCTGGCGTTATGGCATTCTCCGTGATCTGCATTCTCTTGGAGTCTCGGGAAACATGCTCAATACTATAGAAAGCTACCTCTCCGAACGCACCTTCGTGGTTCGTCTTGGAAATGCTCTATCGAAGCGGTTCATACAGGAGAATGGCGTTCCCCAAGGTGGCGTTCTCAGCTACACGCTTTTCATAGTTAAAATGAACTCTCTAAGAAGTGTGTTGCCCAAAACTATCTCTTACTCTGTTTACGTTGACGATGTCCAGATCAGTTTCAAATCCTGCAACTTGGCCATCTGTGAACGGCAAATTCAGTTGGGGGTAAATAAACTCTCAAGCTGGGCAGACGAAAATGGGTTTAAATTCAACTGTGGCAAAACCGTCTGTTTACCTTTTTCTCAGCAGCGTGGCATTAGGCCAGACCCCAACATCACACTGAACGGGCAGACCATAGCCGTTAAACAAGATCACAAATTCCTAGGCGTTGTGGTAGATAAAAAGCTCACCTTTGTTCCACATATCAAGCAGTTGCGATTGAAATGCTTGAAAGCATTGAACTTACTAAAGATCCTCTCCCATCAGTCATGGGGTACAGACCGTGACTGTCTGCTGAACCTTCTGAATAGCGTTGTCCTATCACGTATTGACTATGGCTCGGTAGTGTACGAATCAGCATCAAAGTCTGCGCTAAAGATGCTTGACCCCGTGTACCACCTTGGGCTCCGTCTGGCCACTGGTGCTTTCAGAACTAGCCCAATAGCCAGCCTGTATGTTGAGGCGAACAGATGGTCACTAGAACGACGAAGGCAGTACACAAGCATAGTGTATGCCACTAAGGTGCTCTCTCATGCAGAGCATCCATCTGGTGAACTCTTGCAGGACACAAGCAACACCCAGTTGTTCTTGAGACGACCATCAGCAACGCCACCATATCCCGTTAGAGTCGCGTCACACATTGAAAGCCTGCAGATACCGGCCTCCAACCTCCAGGTGGTGTCCCACAAAGACGCCATTGCGCCCTGGGAAATACACGCTGTTCACTGTGATATGTCATTTCTTGAGGTGGGCAAACATGGGAATCCGCTCGCAATAAATCAGCACTTTATGTACTTGCAGGCAAAATACAGGTGTGCAGAGTATTACACTGACGCCTCTAAGTCTTCAGCTGTCGCATGTGCCGCACATGGCCCACAATTCTCCGAATCGAAAACAATGAACGAACATACAAGCATATTTACTGCAGAATGCTGTGGCATCCTCCTAGCCGTAAAGCACATCCTACAGAATAAACAACCAGCCTCCATCATATATACAGACTCCCTCAGTGCAGTGACTGCGTTGTCATCCGGTAAAAAGCATAAAAATCCAATAACCAATTTCCTTCTTAAATGTCTCATGTCGGCTCACAAATCTAAACTTAAAATAACACTGTGCTGGGTACCGGGGCACTGCAACATAGCTGGAAATGAGGTAGCTGACAGACTTGCGCAGTCAGCTGCTCTCCGTAATTCTATTGACATAGATAATATACCCTACGAGGACCTCAGGCCACAGATTAGAAACAGAATTCGTAGGCAATGGCAAGAAGAATGGGATGGAGCAACTGAAAACAAACTGCACACAATAAAGCCATTAATAGGAAGATATGCTACCGAGAAACGCGACAGACATAAAGAGGTTGCACTATGCAGGCTTAGAATAGGACACACACATGCAACACATTCACATCTGCTAAACAGTTCTCCAGCACCGCACTGTCCAAAATGTGGTGATCGACTGTCCGTCATCCATGTTTTAATCATGTGCAAGAGGCTAGAACCAGATAGGAGACGTCACTTCCCAGAACTGTACAGAAACCAAATACCTCCGCACCCGTCCTTCTTTCTCGGCGACTACCAAATGTTTTCATTAAAAAGAGTTTTTAAGTTTTTAGCGAGTGTAGGCTTCCTACGTGCGATTTCATATTTCCATTGAACTCAGCCTTGTCTCATTCCTGAGGAAATGGCTGAGATTTTTTATCTCACATGTCAGGCGCTCCGCACTCCTTGCCCTGACAAGGACTGTTGCTGAGGCTGCCTGACCTTGTAAATGTCATGCGCTTTGCCCATAATCATCAAATGTAATCATTACTCAATTATTTTAGGCCCTATACACCACTGTTTTTTATCCTTATCTTTTACTGCTTACTAACCTGAGTCGACCATCAACCTTGTGTTTGGCGCTCTTTGGCCTCAGTTGCCCTTGCGCCATAAAAATCTACCACTAACTAACTAAGGCTACACAAAGACATCCGTAAGACCATACATCCCAAATCCTAGGCGGTGCTACCAATGCCAAAGATTCGGCCATGGCTCGCAGAGTTGCCGTGGTCGAGTCACCTGTGCTAAGTGTGGAATACAAGGTCATGCCTCAGACAATTGTGAGGCCACACCTCACTGCGTTAATTGCGATGGTGACCATCCAGCATACTCCCGGTCCTGTCCAAGCTGGAAAAAAGAAAAGAAATTCTAACACTGAAAGTCCGCGAAAACATATCGTTCAGGGAAGCACGCAAAAGGTGCTCACCATTCCACACTACCACTTATGCTGATGCGGCGCGTCAAGGGGCAGCGTCGCAGCAGCTACTGCCACCTGCCCAGCCCGCGCGCAGCGAGCCGTCGCTTGTGGCTCCTGCCCCCAGGGTGGAAGTAGCGAAGTCTACTCCACCCAACCAGCGAACAGGCCCGGTTACCCTAGGGTTGCCGGCGCCACAACAGTCCTCGGTGGCAGCCTGCGCTTCGCGTAGCGAACCCGCAGGCCCTGCCAGCAGCTCCCACGGTGGGTGCAGTCAAGGCTGCCTCACCCTCACCGGCCCCTGCTGGTGCTGGCAACAGCCGGCGCAGCTCAGGCCCAAAGGCAGCCCCATCGACATCCGGGCTGGTGGGCGCAAATGTCTCGTCCTTCGCGGCGAGACTTTCTCGTGAAACTTCTCGCTCGCAAGAGCGCGTGTCCGGCGCTTCACAAGAGGCAATGGACACCACACCCACCCCGACGGCGCACCAAGCGCCTAAGGAGCGGCGAGGTTCCCTCGACCGCTTCAGAAAAGACAAATCCCGCGTTACAGGGCCTGGAAAGGGCTCTGTAATCTAATGCAACACTTCCTTTTTGTTTTTAGTACACACAGCACCCATTTACTTTCAGTATGGCCACACAAATTATACAATGGAACATCAGAGGCCTTCTTAGGAACCTCGATGATGTGCAAGAACTTCTCCACAAACACAATCCAAAAGTGCTGTGTGTACAGGAAACTCATTTAAAATCGACACATACAAACTTTCTTCGACAGTATGTTACGTTTCGTAAAGATCGCGATGATGGTCATCGCATCATCAGGCGGTGTTGCCATTGTGATTCACGAAAGCATAGCATGTCAACGTTTGCAGCTGCAAACGCCCCTTGAAGCAGTGGCAGTTCGACTGGTTCTCCTTAACAAACTCATCACCATTTGCTCGGTATACATACCCCCACATTACCGCTTACACAAACACGAATTTCAGTCCTTGATAGACGAATTGCCAGAGCCCTATCTTGTTCTGGGCGATCTCAATGCACACAACAATCTGTGGGGCGACGCTCGCATCGATGCGCGAGGCCGTCTAATTCAAGATTTTCTGTTCTCATCCGGTGCTTGTCTGCTTAACAAAAAAGAACCTACATATTATTGTCTTGCAAACAAAACATTTTCCTCTATAGACCTCAGCATAGCTTCTCCATCCTATATTGCCTGAACTTGAATGGGAAGTTATAAAAAACCCTTACGGGAGCGACCATTTCCCTATACTGCTGAGAGCAACAAGACAATACGAAGTCTCCACCACATGCTCCCCGGTGGAAGGTCAATGCAGCGGACTGGGATAAATTCCAAGCACTTACCAGTAAGCTCTCGTGGGCTGACATTTCATCGCTCGGAATTGACTGTGCCAGTCGAGTATTTTACCAATTCATAATTGACTGCAGCTTCTAAGTGTATTCCCCAAACAAGTGGACTTTCTAGCAAACGCCGTGTTCCGTGGTGGAATGAACAATGCCGGAACGCACGTAGGCAGCAGAACAAAGCATGGAGGCAGCTTCGCGATTATCCTACTGCTGAAAACCTTGTCAGTTTCAAGAAAATCAAGTCCCAAGGTAGGAGAACACGCAGACAAGCCAAGAGAGACAGCTGGAAAACATTTTTATCAAGTATCAACTCGTACACGGATGAGGCCAAGGTTTGGAGCAGGGTCAATAGAGTAAGAGGACGACAAACACATCCACCTCCCCTGGTACACACGCAGGGAGACAGCCTTGAGGACCAAGCGAACCATCTGGGTGCACATTTTGAACATGTGTCCAGTTCCTCACACTATTCACCAGCATTTATAAGATATAAATCAGCAATAGAAAAACAAAAAATAGACCGAAAGAGCACTGGGAACGAGCCATATAACCTACCTTTCTCCCTAGCAGAGCTGCATGCATCACTCACCTGTTGCAAGCAATCTGCCCCAGGCCCTGACCGTATACTATATGACATGTTGAAAAACCTACCCTCTGAAACGAAGAAAACCCTTCTCGTGTCTCTATAATTCTATATGGACCTCCGGCGAGATCCCCTCTGCCTGGAAAGAGGCCATAGTGATCCCCATCCTGAAGCAGGGCAAGGATCCATCGTCCGTATCGAGTTACAGGCCCATAGCTCTAACAAGCTGCCTCTGCAAAGTCTTCGAGAAGATGATAAACCGCCGTCTGATACATTTCCTAGAATCAAACAAGCTGCCTTGACCCATACCAGTGCGGTTTTCGCGAGGGTCGATCCACCACTGACCATCTGATACGTATTGAGGCACAGATACGTGAAGCTTTTGTTCACAAACAATTCTTTTTATCTGTGTTCCTAGACATGGAAAAGGCCTACGACACCACATGGCGGTTTGGTATACTGAGAGACCTCTCCCACTTTGGTATACGTGGTAATATGTTAAATGTCATTGAAAGTTATCCTGCTGAATCGCACATTCCGTGTTCGGGTTGGCAGCGCTTTATCACGACCTTTTGTGCAGGAAACCTGGAGTGCCACAGGGTGGGGTGCTCAGTTGCACTCTCTTCATTATAAAAATGAATTCCTTGCGTCTATACATCCCACGCAACATGTTTTATTCAACGTATGTCGATGATGTACAGATTGGATTTAAATCATGCAACCTTGCAATCTGTGAGCGGCAGGTTCAGCTTGGTCTGAACAGGGTGGCTAAATGGGCAGACGAGAATGGGTTCTGCCTAAATCCACAAAAGAGCACCTGCGTCCTTTTTTCTCGAAAGAGAGGACTGTACCCTGACCCCGACATTGACCTGCAAGGACAGAGTCTACCTGTAAAAACGAACACAAATTCTTAGGCATAATTCTTGACACAAAGCTAACATTCATACCACACCTAAAACATCTAAAAAACAAATGCATGAAAACAATGAATATTTTAAAAGTGTTGTCACGCACTACATGGGGTAGTGACAAAAAGTGTCTGTTAAACTTGTATAAAAGCCTCATACGAACACGCCTAGACTACGGGCCATAATTTATCAGTCAGCCACCCCAACCGCGTTGAAGATGCTGGACCCCGTCCACCATCTAGGTATTCGCTTGTCTACAGGTGCCTTTAGGACAAGCCCTGTAGAAAGCCTTTACGTGGAATCCAATGAGTGGTCACTCCACTTGCAGAGGACCTACACAGCTTTTATGTATTTCCTTAGAGTGAATGCAAACAGTGAACATCCCTCATATTCCACCGTAAATGATTTGTCCAGCTCCCACCTCTTTCATAACCGACCTGCAGTAAGAGAGCCTTCTCGTTGCGTGTGAGAAGTCTGGCTGAGGAAATGGATGTCCCACTCTTTGAACATCGTCTAATGACACCCACTATAGAGGTCTCACCGTGGCAGTGGCATATTGTAGACTGTGATTTGTCTTTTTAACATGTTACGAAGCACGCCCCGGTTACACACATTCGAATGCACTTCCTTCAACTGCAGCATAAATACTCCTGTCCGGAATTCTACACCGATGCATCAAAGTCTCATGCTGGCGTCTCTTATGCAGCGGTTGGTCCATGATTTTCAGATGCCGACGCCCTGCACCCCCTAACGAGCATTTTCACAGCAGAGGCTTATGCAATACTGTCGGCTCTTAAATACATCAAAGAATCGAAAATACCAAAAGCAATCATCTACACAGACTCGCTGAGCGTAGTAAAAGCCTTAAAATCTCTTAAGAGGCACAAAAATCCTGTAATAGTATCGCTTTATTCATTCATATGTAGTATTTATGCGTCTGGGCAGCATGTTGTGGTGTGCTGGGTGCCAGGACACCGAGACATCGAGGGAAATGTACTGGCAGACCAGCTTGCCACATCCATCAAGGCAAAAGCTGGCAACACATCTATGCTCGTCCCTGTTCTCGATATGAAGCCATATCTAGGCAAGAGACTTCTAGTCCACTGGCAACGTTTGTGGGACGGCCAGACTCATAACAAGCTTCATTTAATTAAGCCCCGTTTAGGGAACTGGCCACCGACCACGAAATCTAGAAGAAATGATGTCCTATTCTGTAGGCTCAGAATAGGACACACTTACGGCACACATAATTACCTGTTGTCTGGAGGCGAACCCCCGACCTGTACTAGATGTGGGGAAGCACTTACTGTACTTCACATCCTAGTACAGTGTCCAATAATAGAACCTGAAAGAAAAAAGCACTTTGTTCAAGCCTATAAAGAGAATATACCCCTTCATCCAGCGATGTTTTTACATAACGACCCGATATTTCAGAACGATTCAGTTTTAGCCTTTTTAAACGACATCGACATTTTGCAAGTTCTTCGCCCGAGAGATTCGTAGCGGCGTCCTCTTTCAGAGGACGCTGCTGCGACCGCATATTTGAAATGCACTCTCCTCCAGGCCCTTGCTCCTAAGGGTCTCTGTGAGGCAGTAGTGCCTTGTATCGCTTACACCTTTTTATACTATATTCATTGTGCCCCTATCACGTCATTGTCATGATTTTATTAATTTTGCCTGTTTTACGCACCTTTAGTGCACAGGATTTTAGGCCCCTTTACAGCCACCCTACACCTACCCACTGTCATTGATCATACCATTGCTCACTCAGTACACCACGTCTTGGCGCTCTTTGGCCATAGCTGGCCCTTGCGCCACAAAACAACATATATCATCATCATCATCAGATGACTTGTAATGTGTTGACATCTGCTAAAAATTTTAGGACGGCATTAAAATCAAAAAGCGGCTCATGGCTAAGTAAGAATGCTGGGTGAAGAGGATGTGCTCACGATACGCGGGATAAAATACTTTTTACGCTGACCTTCTATTTCAGGGCACTGGATAAGAACATGGGGAACTGTAAGTATGTCGCCACACCTTTCACATGTCGGAGGATCACTTCCTGTAAGGAGATACGAGTGTGTTCCATAGGTATGTCCTATCCTTAACCTGCAAAGAAGCACTTCCTTGTGTCTTGTTGTTTTCTGAGATATCCATTTCCCAATTCTTCGCTTGATTACATGTAGCTTATTTGACACTTGATTATCCCACTGCCTTTGCCAATACTTTTCGTAATTCATGGCGCAAGAAAAGCTTTAAGTCAGTGGAAGGGATGGCTATGTTTCTGTTTGTATGTTCAAAAACTAATGAAGTTGCACTTTTGTCTGCAGCTACTTTGAATGCCTGTATGGCCAGGCACCCAGCATATTATGATTACTTGGTTGTCCTTGTAAGCTGAGCATAGCAAGCTGTACAGTTCGTTATAAATTGAATTCTTGTGTTTTTTTAGACTCATTAGAGCTATAACGACGCTCAATGAGTCTGTGAACACAATTGGTTTTGTAATTTTCATTTGTTTTATGTGTTTGACTGCTGAAAGGATTGCGTATGCTTCCGCTGTAAAAATACTTGTATGCGGATTTAGTGCCCCGGACACTGAAAGAGACGGTTCCAAAGCTGCGTAAGCAACACCAGTAAACGATTTGGAGGCGTCCGTATAAAATTCACTGCAAGAATACTTCTCCCGAAGTTCACGAAAAAGCGAATGTATGTGTGCTTCAGGTGCCCATTTTGATATTTCTACGAAAGCGATATCATACTGGATGGTCTGCCACTCCCAAGGTGGTAAAAGCCTAGTAGGAGCCATTAGGATATTCTCTAGAAGAGGGACGCCTGTTTCTTCTGACAGTCCTTCCAATCGGAGGGACAAAGGAGGCCTAGTGGCTGGGCGGTTATGGAACAGCCTGGCTGTGGACAAGTCGTGAATAATTGAGTGACATGGGTGGTCTACTGATGATTTTACCTTCAAGGCATAGGAGAAGCTTAAATATGTGCTTTGGAAGAATAGAGACCATACGTCTGATTCGACGTACAGGCTTTGTACAGGACTAGTCGTGAAGGCACCTGTAGCAAGGCGGATGCCTAGGTGGTGAATAGGATCCAGCATTTTCAAAACACTAGGTATCGCAGAATTATATACTACTGCTCCGTAGTCAAGACGCCATAATATAAGACTTTTGTTTAACTTTATGAGGCATCTCCTGTCACTTCCCCAGGATGTGTGTGATAAGAGCTTCAGCAGATTCATAGTCTTGAGGCACTTTGCTTTAAGATACTTCAGGTGTGGGACAAAATTTAACTTGCAGTCTAAAATGACACCTAGAAATTTATGTTCACGGCTTACAGATAGTCGCGCTCTATTGAGATCTATTACGGGATCCCGCAGTACACCCATCTTGTTAGAGAAGAGGACACACGTACTTTTTTGAGGGTTTAATTTAAAACCGTTCTCGTCCGCCCACTTAGACAATTTATTTAGGCCAAGCTGTACTTGTCGCTCACAAATATTTAGATTGCATGATTTGTAACCTATTTGGATGTCATCCACATATACAGAATAAAACATACTACGTGGCATGACAGTATACAGCGAGTTAATTTTGACGATAAATAAAGTACAGCTCAGCAGTGGCGTAGCCAGAAATTTTGTTCGGGGGGGGGGGGGGGGCTCAGGTTGCAGCGCGGTCTCCTCCTTATAGAATTTGTCGAGGGGTCAAATGCATGAATAATAACTGCATCGCCAATTGCATTGTATAATAGATGCTGCAAACGAATTATTGAACGCTATGCACTGTCCGTTAAAATTTGTATGTTTTCATAAAAGAAGATATTCGTATGCCCCAAAAATTGTGGCAGAAATAACTGATATCAATGCTTCCGCATTTTTTGTCTAATTAATAAGTAAAGAAAACATCACATGAATTTTAGAACTATTAACCTTTCTCGCGGAGCAGTTTGTTTTAGAGAAACGAGATGGCGCTCACGGCGGCGCGCCATACCTCTCCTCAGCGACCGCGCACGCATACGAAACCATTACCGCTTCTACATTGCTTCTGTGCTATCAGCTGTCGGAAATGCAACTGAGTTTTCGCTAACACACTGTGCTCCAATAATGCTAGATTGAATAATGTGGATGGAAGACGTGTGCAGTAGTTGGCTGCAAAAATAGTGACTGGCATGTTAAGTGTGGCGAAGTTCGCGGACCGCTGCTGCAACTGTCCGAACGTGCCTATCATTACCTGTAAATAAGCCCACACCTTCGTAACAATATATTTGTCGTGGCCTTGTGACGCAAGAGATGCCAACGGCTACTGGATATCTCGATGGACATCCAGTGACGGTGCTAATTAAGAGATTCCGGATGCAACACTCGTCATCGTCAGGCATTCGATGCTACAGGAAAAGAATTTCATTAGTACCATGTGTACTGTTTGCCTTCTTGACGGCTGAGATCTCACCAGGTTCTAGAGGCAGAAGTCTGTAAAAATGGACCACACTTTCAAGAAACAATGTTGCGTCAGTTTTGGGGGTTTCCAGAAGCTATGTCTGTCACGATGGTATGACATAGAAGGTGGTCAGGCGGGAGTAGGATATCGTTACTCAGCTCACTCGGTGGTCTACTGTGCTGCTACTCACTGTCCGATGTAGCAGCAAAGAGCCCGACCAAGAGTGTATTTTGGCACATGATCGCACGTCCGACATTCTGCCCCCCTTCGTCACAACCGTCCTACAACTTCTTGCAAACCACGGACTAGAAGCAATATTACCGGATAGTACGTCTTATTGATAACCGAAAGTTGTAATAAATAATTATATCAAGAAAGTGGTGGCAATGGGCTACTGGAGGTTTGTGCCGCTCTTCTATAAATTTGTTTGATTACACAGTTCGAGTTGTTATTTGCAACTGGGTATGCGTAGACACACGGCATCACCGCCACAAGACGCAACGTGTGCAGAGGGAAGTGCGGGACAGGAGTTTGGCTGAAGCTTCGTAAATGACACGTTTCAGCTATTCGCACACTTGCATCTAGATTGAGCTGGGCCCGACTTTCTTATTCCAGGGCCTCGATGTTTCTCTCCTTCATTTAGAGTACAAATGGAAAAGTAAATAAAAAATATTTCTGTACTCATTTACGGCATTCTTTGATGCCCTAAATAGGTGAATATTCGTGTTTTGTTGATAGCATTTTCTATTGCTGATGTAATTTGTCACTGTTGTTAAGATGCTCCAATGGGTTTGACGATCATTGTGAAAGTTGAACTGGCTGACATAATAGTGCCTTGATATTTGTGTTAAAGCTTTAGAGAGAAGCATCCCGAAAGCGTCAGCTTGATGAAGAGCTCCTGGCTGCTGAAATAAGAGAAGCAAAAGAAAACAAGCAACAAGAAGATATTGCTGCGTTAAAAGCTGAAAAATGATGCACTGAAAACAAGGTTACAGTACTAACATTGTAGAGTAAGTTTTATTATTTCGTATTCATAAAGCTGTCATTTCTTTTATGCAATCATAAAGTTGGTACAGTAGCCTCATTTGTAATTAGATCACTATTAGCCACGGGTGATTTTTAAAAATTGGTTACAGTCTGCAAAAGCGCCCAGTATATGTTGCCAGAATTTGTCGTATCCACAAAGAATTGCTAATCATATCCTCTTATATATCTCACCTGTTCAAAACTTACAATAAGTGTAGGAGCGCAGCTTTCAAGTATGAAGCCACACATACTTTGTGTATGCGAAGGCTGAACATACACACAACTTAGGCCATTCGTCTTTCAGTGTGCAGTTTTCAACACACTGTTAAAAAAAAGAGATCTAAGGACTCGTTTCTTTCATATGCTGCAAATGCGCTGTATTTTCAAATATGTGATTAATAACCATGATTATTATTTTCAATTTATTTAGAGCTTGATGACTTCCTTAACAGAGCTGAAAGCCTGGTTGAAGCACTGAAGTACCAGAAAAACAAGAGTGCTAGCAGATGTTCTGAAAGCCGTGGAGGACGACGAGCCTTTGGTAAATGATTTTTGCAATAAAAAACCTACCATGGCTGAGCAGCAGACTTGATCACTTAGCCTTGACGTTGTGGAGGAGCATGTTCCTAGAGACATACGTGTTCGAGTCGAGGAAGAAGCGGACAGTGAGAGCCCTATCTCTATCAGGATTCCTATCGTGCTGTCCTCTGCTCCAAATGGAGGAACGTCGACACAGCTTCTATATTCATGGAGTGACACTGGGGTAAATATTTTCGTTAATGTCACACATTCAGTAATGATTGCTTCAACATTATGTGAGCGGGTATATCTTACCTGAAGCACTTGTACTGTTTGTGCACATTTCAAATACATTCCTTTCTGCCGTAATCCATCTTCAGTACATACTAATGAGTAGTTGGGGCATCAGGTTGAAGTTTACTGCTACGTCAAAGTGCAGGGGAATTTCGCAATGCCTTTCATGCACCAATGAAGGCTGGCATTGTACTATGTGGTCGATATCAAATATACATGCAATATGTGTCAAAGGCCAGGATCTGCTTTTATACGCAATATGCAATAAAGGCTTCCGCAAATGCCGACAACGAAAAGCACGCTCACCAGCACGGACGGGAATCTGCCCCCCCCCCCTCCCCGCATACGCTAGATGCTTAGGTCACGTGCTCAGCCTATTTAAATTGAGCGCTTTCCTTCCTTTTGTTTTATTGTGAACAAGGCACCTCTTCTGGTTGGCGAGACATTAATACATTGTATGTCTCCTTTGCGGTCGCGTCGTCGCCTTTTTATTCAATGCTTTTATACGAATACACAGTGAAATGGCCAGAGCAGGCACACATTCAACAAACATGCGCAAAATATAACGAAAGAAAAACAGTGAAGGTGCAGAAATGCCCTCTTAACCAAGCATGGTGCCATGAATATCTTATGATAAGCCATCACATGAGTGGCTGCTGGTCGCAAACAGTTTAACTTACGCCAGCCTGGAAAGTCTGCAGCTGGTCGTGTTTGTCCGCTTCGCCGTACCATATGTGACCTCACTTAGTACAAGTAAATATGTTAGGTTGATATCTCTTTTGCTAAATATGGGAATGGTGCCAATGTTGGCGAGGGTCCACGCTTTTTACACGATTCTGTTGGCTCTCCCACAATGATATAGCTTGGCACGGTCGACTGTTTGGTTAGATTGCAATATATTTGGAACAGAGGCAAGCTATGCTAAGGCAAGTGTGTGTCCTGTCCGCCTTGCCTCTACTCCTTTCCTGTAATTGTTTCTGCTGAGCCTAATGTTTCCGCGAGCCAACATCGCAATGTTTGTCACATGTGAGCATACTCTGCTTGTCCATTCAAAATCCTCACAGCAGTATAAGGCACCTTTTAGGACAAACCTATA
This sequence comes from Dermacentor silvarum, assembly GCF_013339745.2. NCBI lineage: Eukaryota > Metazoa > Arthropoda > Arachnida > Ixodida > Ixodidae > Dermacentor > Dermacentor silvarum. The sequence continues at coordinate 398,974,697 of NC_051154.1, read as the reverse complement.
ATTGTTATGCTTTTCTGTACGATAGCCTGTTTGTGCTTAATTAGGAATTTGCTTAGAAATGAATGCCTAGTACCGGGAACCAGGCGCCATTTGAGCACGGTCATTTGTGCCAGCTCTACAATTGTTGGGCGGCTCTGCTGCTAAGCAGTGATCCTATGCCGCTTCTATGATAATTTAAGAAGGGCATCCTTTGCCTGTTTTACCACGATAACGATTAGATTATTAACGATGGCGACCAGCCAATGACAAAATGTTTTTCAAAAGAACCTTTGTTAATTATTTCTTCCTCTAAGTCTGTCAATACAATGACCACAAAGTACGCGTCCTGTCGCGTGTATTTCAGCAGTTGCTTAATTATGACTAAAACGTCAACAAATTGTGAAGTGCACTGCGAAAATAATTACTACTTCGTTATAGCAAAAGTCTGCACGGTTTGTTTCAAGCCAGTACACTGAATTTGGCATGCAGAGTTAATAAAAACTTGTTATTGAAATGATTTTACTGTGGCAAGGCCAGTATGCTTGATGGCAGAGTATGCCAGCTCCTGCAACTGTTCTTCATGGGCTGCAGGACTAAAATGTAGCCTTCCTTACTGCAGGCACTGTAGGCCTCGCTGCAGTGAGCACTGTCTTTACATGTTTTTTTCTGGCTTGCCAAGATTGTGCTGATAGTAGAAATAACATTCCTTGTGTTCCATATATGTAATTAAATGACCTATTTTAATATGCTGGATGCTGGATCCGGGCAATGGATAGAAAAGGCTGCTTGGGGGACATTGTTGCGGTCTACGTCTGACTATGTTCTGCCGTATGACGTCCACAATGTATTGGACCAGGATGCCAGATGAGCTTAAGAACAGAAGCGTGACCGGGACTTTGTCCAACAAGTCGCGATCCAAGGGAAGGACTGAGGCCAGACCAGCCGTGACACCACAAAAGTTGTCATCATTGCAAAGTATATGAACATACTGTTCCAATGAAAATAATTTTTCAAATGTAGCAGCACTAACTGCTACAACTACTGAAGGTGCTGCTACGCTCGACAAAACAGTGCACTTAACCTGTATTGATGTGCCATCCTTATGATAACTCCTGAGAGTAGTGGGCTTTTTACTATTGAATGTAATATTGCTACAGAAAACGTACAAACTAGTGGCTCGTATCAACCAAATTTCATATAAGGAGACATTTAAAAACATGTCTGCTATTAATCTACATACAGTTGTGGTCTGTTTCATTCTGAAGAAATTGCAATTTTATGCTGTCTTGATGTACTGTGAGTACAAGCATAGCAGCACTATCCAGTGTGCCTGAGAATTCCTTGACAACGGTAAGTGCAGTGAAATTACATCAGCAGAGAATGCGGATTTGTAGTAGCACTACTACGGTGCAATTTCGCTTCATTTTCTGGAAGATGATAAACTAGCAAGCCTAAGTGTTAACAGTTGAAAGTCCCAGTGCTGATCAGAATGTTTTTTTTTACGGTGCAATTTCGCTTCACTTTCTGGAAGATGATAAACTAGCAAGCCTAAGGGTTAACAGTTGAGAGCCCCAGTGCTGATCAGAATGCTTTAGTCTATCATTAGCTTTTATCCTTACTGGTTCTGATCGGTGCTAGCTGTGTGCATTAACTGATCTACTCATGTATAGATAGCACATGCAAATAGCCGCAGTAAAAGAAAAGCTAGTGCTAAAGCACTGTGTTGCGATCATCTGCTACTGAAATATTTCATGTTAAAATTGTAGAAAGAATTTGAGGCATGTGAGTGAACATGCAAAAAGTAACCTGCAGTTTGGTTATTGAAAATGGAGCTTTGCAAAAATATTTCATTGAACCGTGGGCATATTGTTGGGAGCTTGCAATGTGCATGCTGGAAATAATTGTTTAGATGCTTTCATTACTTTTGTACTCGTGATTGCTTTTCTTGCGCAGGCCTCCTCCAGATCTTCATGGGCAACAGTGTCACGCCGGAAGACGAGAAAAAAAATATTGAAAGAAGTGCGCAGGCAATTGGCGCAGAAACTCACTGACGTGCAAAGAAGGTAGTGCTACTGGTACTGATAGCTACGGGGCTTGTCCCAAAAGTTTGTGCAGTGAGCCAGCAAAAACGCGGCAGAGAATGTAGTGACATGAACTGCTCAAACTTCTGGGACAGACTTTGTATATTGACCTTACCAGCTTAGCCCTTCTACCTCTCTTTGTGGAGTTAGTGCTTACCGTATTTACTAAAAAATAGGTCCAACATGAGTATAGGTCGACCACTATATATTGAATTAGTTGAGAAACTTAGAAAATTTTAGTTTGAATTAAGTCGACCAATATCTTTCTTTAGCAGTAGTAGTGTAAACTTAAATTATTTCTCTTAAGGGTCTTGGGTGGTGGGTGGGTGCCTCAGTTTAGAACTCCATTGGTCTCTGTGGCTCGCTGGGCTTGATCGAGAAGAGCTCTCTGGCTCTCTAGATTTTTGCTAGCAAGCCAAACGTCCCGCTGCCTGTTACTTGGAATTTGCGCCGTTAGGGGGTGAATTTAGAGTTTGGAAGTCGTTGCTTACATATCCACATTACATGGACGAGACTTGGCCGCTCCCTACACCAAGGGAAGTGGCAGGGTGTATGCATCTTGCGAAGTATTTGGATGTATGGATATGCGTGGAGGACCACACAAATAGCGATGGAACGAAAAATATTAGGTCTATCTTTAAGAGACGGGAAGAGAGTGTGGATCAGAGAGCAAATGACGATAGCCATTTGCTCTCTGATTCTTGTTGACATTAAGAGGGAAAATGGAACTGGGCAGGCCATTTAATGCGTAGGATGGATAACCGGTGGATCATTAGTTACAATATGGATACCAAGAAAGGGAAGCGCAGTCGAGGACGGCAGAAAACTAGGTGGGGGGATGAAGTTAGGAAATTTGCAGGCGCAAGTTGGAATCGGGAAGCGCAAGACAGGGGTAATGGAGATCGCAGGGAGAGGCCTTCGTCCTGCAGTGGACGTAAATATAGGTTGATGATGATGTGTGTTTGTAAGAAGTGCCAGTACCTGGCCTGTTGCCCTGTACGGTCTGGGTGTAGGTGGCTGTATTTTTGTCTCTTTGGTCTTCGAGGATGTCGTGCTGGTGGATCAGGGGTTCCTCGTAGGGATCCTCGAGCAGTTTGGTCGGCCTTCTCATTTCCCTTGAGCCCAGTGTGTGCCGGGCACTACATTATTGCGTGGTGCCATTCTAGGGTGGTGCCTAGCATGCTGTGGATTTTGTGTGGAATGGTGCCCGTTATATATGAATAGACCGCTTCCTGGGAGTGCGTCAGGACCAATAGAGATTGTTCTTCTGCCTCTGCATCTTGAAAGGCCAGCACTATGGCTGCTGCCTCCTCCGTGCAGGCCAAAGGGGTCCGAATGGAGCCAGTTATCATTGTAGACTATTGTGGCTAGTATTGTGAATTTGCTGCCACTCTACGCAAGTCCGTGTAGTATATGTCTGGATTTCTTCCATGTTTGTTTTGTAAGGTCTTTGATCGTGCTTTTCTTCTGCTTTGGTTGTGTTCCGTGCTCATGCTCTTTGGGATTGCTGAAACAACTTATCCCTCTTCTGTATGTTAAGCAGCAAAACTGTTTCTTCCCTGCAGTACTGCCCACTCAGGGGCATCCCACCTTTTACAGCAGGACCCTTCCTAGTTCTGTTGAATTTATATGCTCTCGGTGTGCCACGACCACCACCGTGGTATATTCTTCATATGTGACGTAAATACCAAGAGCGTCCACTTCTTGATGCTCGTGTGTTTTGGTAGCTCCGGAGAAGCCTCGCAGGCTGCCCTGATGATGGCGCTCACTTTGGTCGTCTTGGCCTTTTTAGCTTTTGAAAAGGGAGGCGAGTCAATGCTACAAGCTGGATCCTCTTCATACTTGCCAGAGAAGTAATCCTTGATGGATGCTGCACAGGCGTCCTCGGCACCCCAAATGACGATGTCTTTAATGCTGTCGAGTGTGCTGTATATGCAGCATCATTTAAAACCAGTCTGAATCTCAGCTGGCAGGCCCCCTCGCACATTCTTAACCCATGGTGAGACTTTGCTTGTCTCCATGATGGTCCCCAAACATACTTTATTAGATTTCTTAATACTAGCTTTGCTTTTTACTTTGTTGTGTATATTTACTACAGGTTACAAATAATGTACTAGTAAAGCAGGCGCCCATGTGCTGCTTGAACCCAGGCGTGGCAGACGAATGCCATTGCCTCGGTACTTTGGCTAGCTTTTTTCCTGAATATAGGTAGAAATTCGTAAATTCGTTGGTAACATACATTGGGTAGCTTCATTAATTTCGAGAAAACGGACCTATGTACAGTAAATACGGTATTTTTGTTTGCATGTATATGATGGCTGCTTGTTAATTACTGCGCAATAAAGCTTTGAAACCATCAATCAAAGGTGAATTTTCTATTTAGGAACTGTCGGACAGCATAATCAAGTATGCTTGATGACGCCACTAGGGATCGTATTCTCGGAAAATCACATTCGGAAGTAGTTTCACTTACGCGAGAATCGGCACTGCATGCCTGCGCACAAGCGTCGGGAAAATGCAAGAGCTTTCGTGGGCCGAGCCATGAACTCTCGCGAAAGTGGAACTATCCCTGAAAGTGATTGCCAGAGAATACTGCCGCAATTGCGGCCTGTCGGAATAGAATATTCCGACAGGCTTGCAAACCGACAGGCGGACGCCGACAGGCTGACACTGACAGGCTGACGAACCGACAGGTTTACAGGCCGACAGGCCAAAATAACATATAGCCGACAAGCCGACAGCCTGTCGGATTTCTTGACTGGGAGAGAGACAGGAAAAGGCAACTACCGATTTCCCCTGGGTGGGTCAGCCCAGGGGTGCCGTCTGTGTGAAGCAGGGGCCGAAGAGGTGTGTTGCCTCTGCCGGGGGGCCTTAAAGGTCCAAACACCCGGCATCGGCTCAACCCCCAGGATCCCCCTTTCCCCAGACACGGCTCAGCCGCGCAACGTTAGACGCGGGAGGGTCCAAACCTCGTGTGCTCGGGTATGTGGTGGCGCAACTCACCAAACGCCTGCTAACGCAGACGCCCCTGCGGGGGATCTCTTATCAAGCAGGACGCAGTATTTGACTGGACCCACAATTATGATGAAGAGTGCAAAACCACATGCAAAGCGCTAGATGAGAAACCACTACTTGCAGTTTTTGATCCACGCAGGCACACAAAAGTGACGTCAGACGGCTCCCAAAGCGATACAGCATCCGCTCTCCAGGAGAGTTACGAGGATGGCTGAGGCCAGTGGCTTACGCGTTGAGAGCTCTGACAGATACAGAGCAACGGTATGTTCAGATAGAAAAAGAGGGTCTTGCCCTGGTATTTGGCTCTGAGAAGTTCTTCCACTTCATATATGGTCGTCCGCTGCTACTTGAAAGCGAACTCGGCCCCTTCATTGACATTGCCATGAAAGCTGTTGTCGATATGCCGCCTACGACGCAGCATTTTTTAAAGACTTCTGAAGTACGACTATAACCTCCTGTTTGCTCCCGGAAAACAGATGAAGCTGGCGGACATGCTTACGTAAGAGACCTTTTCTCAAATCAGACTGCAACCATCAGCCTTGGCGGACAGTCGCTCGAAAACATTAAATTGGAAAATAGAGGGACGCAGCAAGGGTCCGTCCTCTCTCCGACCCTGTTGCCCCCTGTCTCAAACTGGGTAAAGCAGAGAAGCACAAAATTGAAATTATAATCAGGAAAGGGATCAAAACAGCACTAGGTCTTCCCACGAACACCTCGACGGTAAAGCTTCTAAGGCTGGGAGCCTCCAACACTCTGGATGAACTCGTAGAAGCCGCCAGGGTGTCGCAGCATCAAAGGCTTTTGAGAAGAAAAACTGGAAGGAAAATCATGGAGCGCTTGGGGTTCGAACCCTCGGAGTGTTCCAAGCAGACAGGTAACATGCCCGACAAACTAGGGATAGACTCAAAATTCCACCGCTGCCCAAGAACATGCATCCGGTATTTCACGAAGGCAGACACGCAAATATATAGCGGGGGTCTGCAGGTCAGATTTGAAGGTAGGTGCGATGAGCTTTTCACGGATGCTGCCGAACACGACAGCAGGGCAGCATACACAGCGGTAGTGGTTCGTGAGAGTGGAGACCCGATCTTGTGCGGCACCGTAAAAAACACAAGTACAACCGAGGCAGAAGAAGTTGCCATTTCTCTACTAATAACACAAAACTGTAGAAGGGTCATTGTTAGTGACTCCAAGGCAGCCATTAAGAATTATGATATGGGCAGGATCTCTGTTACAGCCGCCAAAATTCTGAGAAAGTGCCCGGAGAGCAAATCTCACTGATACGGTCCCCGGCCCATCAGGTCGGGGACGAGAAGGCGCACGCGACCGCCCCATGGCTCACCTTCCAGTCGATCGCCACTGACTCGCCGAATCCACGCGAGGAACCCCTACCTACGGGTGACGACCTAAGAACATTCCAGGAAATCACTTTTCATAATAAACTCAGATAAGCAGCTCAGCAGAAAAAGTGGAAGTCATGTGGAGAAAATTGCAAACCGGGGTGTTTATAAACCCTCAACTGTACAGTAAATGGCATCCGGAAGTCTTTAATCAAAGATGAAGGCACTGCAATAGCATTACACATATAGTCCACATGGTCTGGACGTGCCCTTCCTATAATGACCCGAATAGAAATGTAGAATCCTGGGAGACCTTACTCAACCACGAAGCAGAAGAGCAACGCAGTCTTCACTGTGCTGTGGTATTCGCCTATGTGAAGACGGATTCAGAGATATTTTGAATTATTGACCTCTACACCAATACCAGGTAGTATCTTGTTCGTAGCAATCATTTTTTCACTCAATCACTTTGTAGATATCTAAATGAATTAAGGTGCTTTCAAGCTGAATAACCAAGATCCATTGATTCAAACTGTCATGGTATCTATCTAGTCCTCTTTTTTATGCTGTGGATTGTGTGAGGACATAGTGCAAGGAGTACATTTGCTGGCATGTGGACCTTTGAGTCATATTTCACAATGTTTAATGAGCTGCCCTAAAGATGACGCCTGTAGGAACACAAGTGCTGCTTTGTCATTGAGGAGTTTGTGGGGCAGGAGGGCTGTCATGTGCTATACTCCATCTCACAAGTACCTTGCAGCAGTGCCAAAAGGTACGAGGCGTACATAGGCAGCGGTCTATAGTTCCGTGCATAACTGGCTGATTATTGACTACACTAAAGAGTTTAGCGTTTGCTCGTTACGTGGTATGGCACAAGATACATGACATGTTATGGCCTTTGTGCATGCACATCGTATACCGGGAATTACTGTGGCAGTTACTGCCAGTAACCACAATAGCCACGCTAACCATGATAACTTATAGAAACATGACACCACCCATACAGTGCCGACTACCTGCTTGGATCCAAATTCGCACTTTTCATTGGCTGTCCACCCTGTCTGCAAGAAACAATGGGCAATATCCGCCATTGCTAAGTCTCATCTCCAGCTACGGTCAAATCATTAGGTATCTTTTGTCGTAATTCTTGATATCGGCTGTTTGGTTGCACGTTGCTAGGACTACAGATAAGGCAACGAGCTGTAAAACTTTTTCACTATAAAACTATTTCTCTGTAAAACTGTAAAACTCTCAGGCATGGTGGTTACCCCAGGTAACCACCTTTTCTTCATTTTTCCTCTTGAAGCGCGCGGGTCCCGCATATCAAAGTTCAAACAGCGCACCGGTTGAAGCTTTTGACATTGTAACCGAGATGGCGACACTTTCCTTAGCGTTGGATGTCGCGTGTTATCTGTTTTCTTCCGGCTGGTCTCGACTCGTGCGCGCCATACGGTATGGACCCGACAATTTTTGTACTGAATTCATATCAAAGGATAGAGTGTTGCAGAAGTAGCCTATACTATGCAAGCTAGAATTGAAGTGCTGCGC
>NC_051154.1:398917740-398966634 GCF_013339745.2 Dermacentor silvarum | reverse complement strand
CCACTATGGTAGTGTCTCGAATGCAGTCTGTGAAAGTGCGAGCGCTCTTGCAGAAACTGTAGCGTCAAAGCGGATTGTGCTTCGCAGGTAAGAAAAAGGAAAAAAAGAAACGCAAGATTGTTCAGTGCGGTTAATACGCCATTAGGTACCGTAGTAAAGTGCAGAAAATACGGAAGTCGGCCAGCGATCTTGTAGCTATATCTTGTCAAATCTGCTCTATAGTGAGCCGTCCTGCTTATATCCTTCTTCCTTCATTCTTATAGTGCGCGTCCCATCCCATCGCATCTCATCCTTATTAAGTAAACTACATGAAACGGTGTCGAGATAATTGATATTACTAGAAAAATGATACTAGACTTCCTAATTCAAACTGAGTAAGTATTTTCATAAATACGTTTGGCTATGGGAAGTCACTACTTCCTTTAATTAAGTGTTCTTGCGTTTCAATAACATACAAGCTAGAATACTAGTACTTGTATGAAATTACACATCTGTACCTCAACCAAAATATTTTAACTTTTTTTTACCATGTGAAACATTTTCGCACATAGGATGTCACCTGCAAGACATTATAGACACCTTTATTTTCTTTCTGTGTTTTCGTTTGTCGATGGAATGTAATATAGTTTTTTTTACCTTCAGCAAATGAAAATAATGATGTATGTCTCTTATATACTGTATACATACATGCATGCCATTTGTACTGACTAAATACACCGCTTTGCAACACTGCTTGTACATTTCGCCTTACACAATTTCACCTGTACAATGTCATTGATTGTACACAGCACACACTAAAGTGTACAACTTTATGACGTCCCCGTTGTCATGAATAGCGGCAAGAACCTTGTCAAGCTGCAAAAAAGCAGCTTTTAGTTCTTGTCCCAGCGTTCATTTGTCTAAATGAATGAATGCGAAATAAAGATTGAGCCTTCCTGCGGGCCTCGGCGCACGCTATAGTAGCATCCTACTTTTACGACTTTCAGAGAAGTTTTCCCCACATTCTTTTGCATCAGATGACCGCTGTGGCCGACGTGAATATTCATACGCAGAAACCTTTCCACCTTCTACCACCTGCCTTGGCGACTAGGAAAAATAGAAAAAAATATTTAATGACCAAGAAAAAGCGCCGCATGCCTTGAATAAGCAAGATGCGAGCAAATATTTTATTGCAAACGCTTTGTTGAACGATGCATGCAGCTCAGACATACAAATCCCGAGATGCATACAGCTCGGACATACAAAATCCGAGTGCTTTTCTGTCACGCACCTTCCGCGATATGTGTGTGTATGTATATATATATATATATATATATATATATATATATATATATTCAACTTAGGCTACGGTTGTGCCGAGTGCACATATTGTCACTTGTTACACAATGACTTTTCCTTTTTTCTGTGCGATCGGATGTTCAGGTAGTAGAATGTTTCATTATGCGAGATTTCGGGCCCCGCTAACAAACCAACACCGTAGTATGTGTCCTTTGTGCTTGAACTGCTTCAATGCTGTTTTCTATTTTGTCCCACTGACTGCAGCTTGTCTGTCCCAGCACAAATGCGGCATCGGAAGTCATTATTAGAAGGCCTTGTAAAAACTTATGCACTGTAGAGCGCCGACGCCTCAGATCGAGATCCCGGTCCCGCTCCCAGTCCGCCAAGCAGACCATGTGGGCCGACAAGGTCAAGGGCGTGACGCAGCCGTCTCAGAAAGGAAAGAAGAACACATCAAACAAAGGAACAAAAGGTGAGGCACAGCCAGAACATAGGGTCGATCCCCGTATACAATCGCTCGAGGCAGAAAACAGGCAGCTTAGACGCAAGCTCGCAGAACTTGAAGAAGCTTTAAATAGCATTAGAGGACAAGTCACAAACCGCGAAGAGGCTAGCACCAACAACCCTGGGCCGTTAGCCGGGCAGCCGAAACGTAAGGCACCAAACCCAGATCCGTTAAGTGATACAGAGGAGGAGATGACGGAGGATTGTGAGACCCCATCCACCACCTTGGCTCCCCCCGCCCAAAATGAGGGTAAATGGGAGAAGACCCTGAGTAGGATGATGGAAATGCTTTCCGCCATAGAGTCGAGGGTAACGTTACTAGAAAGACCTAGGGCTCAGCCTAAAGTAGACAAGTAGTGCAAACAGAAGCGTCCTTAGCTACTCCAAACCCCGACGGAGGCGCTAAAGGATTCTAAAAAATCTACAGTAAGCAAGATGGCGAATATAATTAGCAACAACGTCAAAATTTGGCAGTGGAACTGCGCCAGTTTCCAGAGGCGCAAGGCTCCATTAGGTCAACTCGTCAGATCGGTGGCAGATAAGCCACAAGTTGTTTTATTACAAGAAACACTCGGAGAAAAGGATATCTCTATGTCGGGATACCGCACTATCGCCTACAGAGGCGAAAAGGGAAGAGGCATAGCCATGCTAGTTAAGAAGAACGTCTCCTTCGTGGAGCACGACGTCCCGAAATATAAGGTCGGACTCGAAGCCCAGCTGGTCGAGATCGTGCCCAGTAAAACAAGCAACGCAAATGCCTTCATTCTTAACGTCTACAGTTCTCCTGCGGACAGGAAAAGAGATTTTAACACCTTATTCAGCGCCGCAATCAGGATAGCCAGAAACGCGCCCCTTCTGATTGCGGGTGACTTCAACGCCCCAAACACAGAATGGGGATACGGCTTTAGCAGTAAGAAAGGCACAAACTTAGCCGGTTGTGCAGCCGATTCCAGCCTCACACTCATCACGGATCCTAGGTTTCCCACAAGAAGGGGGTAACTCGGTCAGTCGCGACACCACACCCGACCTCGCGTTCCTCCGTGGTATCGAGGGTACGTGGGATAATCTCCAGGAGGACTTGGGTAACGACCACTACATTCTAGAAATCACGGTGCTGGTCAAACCAAAACCACCAGTTAGATACGATTACGTTGACTGGGATCTTTTCAGAAAAATTCGAGGCGAAATGGCCCCTTCAAGTGAATCTTTCACAGAACTAATCGCAAACCTTAAACAGGCTGTCAAGAGCGCAACCAAGGAAATCACAACACAGCTCGAAGTTCCCAAAATGGACTCGCGGTTAGCGCACCTCCTGGAGGCTAAACACGCCCTCGCGGAGAGGTGGGAAACGCAGAAGCTAAATCGCCGACTTCGAGTTAAGCTGACGTCAGTCAACAAGGAAATAGAGTCGTACTCCAGGCAGCTGGCCCTACAGCAGTGGGACGAGACGTGTAACGAAATGGACGGTCGCATGAGAAGAGGCAGTAAATGGAACTTGCTCAAAAGCCTCCTCAACGACAAACAGTCCAAGAGCACTCTCAATCTTGCCGTGGATAGACTCATTCATAAGCAGATCGCCACGGGCCTCACGGAAGCAGAAACTATCAACATCCTGGCTCGCACCTATCTCCCCATTAAGGAAGGAGATTCGCAAGGCGGAACGGTGAGAGCAGGATACACGGGGCTAGACAGGCCAGAGCTAGACGAACCGTTCACTGTATCAGAAATTAGACACGTTCTCTTCAACCTAAACGGAAGGTCCGCCCCTGGACCAGACGGAGTTACCAACAACTCCTCCGAAACTTGGACGACAAGGCCATAGAAATCATAACGGCAGAGATAACGAAGTATGGAGTTCGGGGCAGGTCCCGCAGGAATGGCGCACAGCCAAGGTGGTGCTTATCCCCAAACCGGGGAAACCCCCGCATATGGATAACCTGCGTCCCGTCTCTCTAACATCTTGTATTTGCAAAGTGGCCGAACATGCTATACATAACAGAATCACAGATCACATAGAGAACAACGAACTCTTTAGACACACTTTAATCGGATTTAGAAGAGGACTTTCAACACAAGACACAATGCTCCTTCTAAAAAGATCCATATTCGACAACGCGTCGCGTGACGTTAAAGGCATACTTGCACTCGACCTCGCCAAAGCTTTCGACAAGGTGGCGCATGAGCACATCCTGAAAGAGATTTCCTCCCTTAATCTAGGGCGGAGATTCTTTAACTTCACTTTTTCTTTCCTGTCGAAAAGAAAGGCGCTCCTTCGACTGGGTACGATTTCGGGCGGTCCTTACAAACTGGGCAACTGCGGAACTCCTCAGGGCTCGGTCCTATCCCCGTTACTCTTTAACATCGCCATGCATAAACTTTCTAACAGGCTAGCCGAACTCCCCAAAAGTGGGCCACGCAATTTATGCCGACGACATTACAATCTGGTCTCCGGGGGGATCTCTGGCCGAACCAGAGCAATCCTTACAGGGGGCCATAGAGGTGACGGAGGAGTTCCTCACAGACACAGGACTAAAGCTCTCGCCCAGCAAATCCGAACTATTACTCTACAGGCAGGCTAGGCAAGGCGTTAGGAACCTTGAGCCTCTGGAAACACTGCCAGTCAAAATTACGACTAGAGAAGGACACCCCATTTCGAGGGTCAACTCCATCAAAATTTTAGGACTTTTAATAAACGCCAAAAGATGTAATGCAGAAGCTCTAAAGAAGCTCGGCGCACAGGCGCACAATATACTCAGGCTACTTGCCAGAGTTACAAGTAGAAAGGGGGGACTCAAGGAGGACAGCCTACTCAGAGTCTTTCAGGCCTTCTTTATCAGTCACGTTAACTACACGGCGCCTTTCCTCAATTGGAGTAAAGCCGAAAAGAGGAAGCTCGACACGCTCATTAGGTCCGGTATCAAAAGACTACTCGGCATCCCACAATGTGCTAGCACGGAGAAACTATTGGAGCTTGGTGTTCACAATACTATCGACGAATTAATCGAGGCACATCGAACTGCACAGATCACCAGGCTTTCGTTAACTAAGCCGGGTAACAAAATCCTAAACGAAGCAGATATATCATCCATACAACCGCCGCTCGACAGATACCCCCTGTCCAAAGAAGCCAAGGAAGCTATAACGGTCGATCCCGTACCGAGAAACATTCATCCGATATATAACGAGGGCCGAAGAATCGCACGGGCTAAAGCCATCCTTCAAAGAGTTAATCCGTACGGGGCAGATGCACTCTTCGTTGACGCGGCCAAATACGGCAGCGAAAACAAGTTTGCAATCTCGGTCGTAGACGCGCGCGGAACGCTGATTAGCGCTGCATCCGTTTGCACTAAGCACGCAAACGAGGCGGAGGAAACCGCGATAGCCTTGGCGCTTAACGCTGCCAAAGGCCCAACGACTGTTTTCTCCGACTCACGCACTGCCGTCAGGGCCTTCTCGTCAGCCCTAGTGTCTAAGCACACGGCTAGCCTAGTCAACAAATCTCTTGAAAACACTGCGGATAACGAGACAGGAGGTCACCACATCGTCTGGTTCCCGGCCCACGTTAAAGGCGTAGTTAATCAAGCGGGATGCAACCCCAACGAGCAGGCCCACTGCCTAGCGCGTGAATTCACGAACCGCGCCCGGGCTAGCGGTTCAGCTCTCTCACAGGATTGCTCCCCTAAAGTATGGTCCCTTGAATATTGGCTAGTCTGCCGTCCGCGCGCCGTGCCGTATGGAGAGGGCAGGACGCTTCCTGAATGAAAGTGTAGAGGGCGCTGCGAGCAGTGCTAATGCTACGCTCTTCGCTCGAGCGAGCAGTGCATGGCATTGTGCAATGTGCGGCCAGGCTTCCCATCTGGTTAACCTCTCTGCCTTTCCCCTCTCTTCTGTCTCTAGTGCGGCTGGCCGAAAGTTCTCGCTTCTCAACCTATGCGACCGTCAAACAACTTCGTTTTGCGACGAGATCAGTCGCGCGTCTGGTCGCGATCGCCAGTGGGAATGTGCCTTTACGTTGTGCGTGTGCTTAGGTGGCAGAGCTCGTCATTTGCACTTCTTGTTGGATTTTCCCCATCTAGTCAAACATGTTAAAAACGCATTTGTCACTAATGGCTTCAACATACCTGAAGGTCGCGCCCATGTAGGGCCCATTCAAGAAGCGTGGAAAAAGGATAATAATAGTGCTTCACTTAAAGTGATGCCAAGTATTACCGTATCCATCCCAATTCCTTCGGGAAAATGAGGCTTGCCCCAGCTTTCCATATATTTGACGACGAAGTAATCAAGGGGCTCTTCCTTTATAGCTCTCATTTAGAAAGAGCTTATGGTTCTGTTGAAGCAACAGAGAATTTTGCGAAAATAATGACCAAACTGATAGGGATAATGACTGCTCGTATTTCAAAAGCGGGTTTTGTACATGCAGTCACCGAACTACATGTTTGTGAAGGAGTTCCTCGAATATCTGACGAAATGAAAATAACACGCAAAGGCGTATGTAGAAAGCCCTTGAGGCACTTCAATATCGCGCCACCAGGTATATTCATTCTACATACTCCTACGACGTCAGCATTTCATACTTGAAAAAAGAATCTTTCTTATCGCTTCTATCCTTTCGTCGCCGCATTGCCACCCACTCCCTCTTCCATAGGTTCTACTATTCGACGCTTAATCGTCCACCATACATACTCCTACGACGTCAGCATTTCATACTTGAAAAAAGAATCTTCCTTATCGCTTCTATCCTTTCGTCGCCGCATTGCCACCCACTCCCTCTTCCATAGGTTCTACTATTCGACGCTTAATCGTCCACCATACATTGTCCCCCATCACGCCGGTCACAACGCATTGGCCATCCATCCCCTTTTGTGGTGAATTTGGTTGGCAGGTAGCACAACCAAACTCACGCACAAATACATTTTCAGCTTCGTTTTTCTACCCAGCATCTAAAGACTGGAATGCCCTTCCTCATCAAGTCGCTGCGGTCACCTGTTCATCCCAATTCGTTCAAGATGTTGGCACTTTTCTTAGCTCAAGTACGTACCACTGAGGGCCTCCGAGTGACAATCTAAAGCACGCTGAACTTGCTTTCATACCTCAGTAGCATTGACTTCAAGTACATACTTACTGCATGTTTGAGCCGGGACAAATTAGAAAATTTGTTTGGCATTGTCAGGCAATCTTCTGTAACTAACGATCACCCTACTGCTGCGCAGTTTTTACTTTTAATCAATTCACTTGCATTTTATAACCTTGCAAAACCACCTAAATTAGGAAGCTGTGCTCCAGAACTTATATAACTGCATTGGTTTCTGTTCCCAAGGTGTAACCAAAAAATTAGATTACAATACTGGACAAATTGATTGAGGTAGGAAAGTTTGGCGATGCCAAAAGTGCACTGGAATGCTGCGCTCTGCGCAGAAGCATTTTGTCAGACCGCACGGATTTTGTGACTGCAAGAAGCCATGACAAGCTCGTATGTCATGTAGCAGGGTACACGGCAAGGAATATTTTGGATGCGCATCAAGCATATCTCGCCAAAGCCCTTGAGGCACTTCAATATCGCGCCACCAGGTATATTCATTCTACATACTCCTACGACGTCAGCATTTCATACTTGAAAAAAGAATCTTCCTTATCGCTTCTATCCTTTCGTCGCCGCATTGCCACCCACTCCCTCTTCCATAGGTTCTACTATTCGACGCTTAATCGTCCACCATACATTGTCCCCCATCACGCCGGTCACAACGCATTGGCCATCCCCTTTTGTGGTGAATTTGGTTGGCAGGTAGCACAACCAAACTCACGCACAAATACATTTTCAGCTTCGTTTTTCTACCCAGCATCTAAAGACTGGAATGCCCTTCCTCATCAAGTCGCTGCGGTCACCTGTTCATCCCAATTCGTTCAAGATGTAACAACTTTTATGTAACGAATTGAAATCATTGTAACACTTGTTTGTATATGTTGTATCCCCACCCCTTATGTAATACCCCTACTACGGGGTCTTTAAGGAAATGAAATTAAATGAAATTTTAAAGAAGACCTCTGTAAAGAATGTGCGCTGTTGCTGACAATTGAAAAGAACACAGCTATAGCTAACAGCGAAGCTTCAGCCTTCACATTGCAGCTTGACTATGGAGGCTTGCTGTACCCCTCAGGCCTTCTAATAATTATTATTACTTTCCTTGAAGATAGCTTCACTACATTTTTTTCCGTTTAAATGACAGCGTGAGAATAGCATTCTCGACTTTACTGCATTTATTTCTCAGGTGCATTTTCCTGCACTAGACTGTCTTAAAGATGGACAGCAAATCACTTGTGAAATAGTGAAGTTTTACACTCTTCTGCGTCACCGGTTTTTCACAAAGTCTCTCAATAATGAAAGGACAGCAAAGAAAGAAATGCTAAAACATTTGAAAATGCGAAGATGCTAATAACAGCATTTCACCAATTGCATCACAAATGAGACGCAAGCTCAGCGGCCTTGTAATTGTCTTTTTTCAATAATTTTTCGTCTTATTCACGAACCTCTTGCCAATTCATCGGTTGTTGTGTGCTGTAATTTGTTTACATTGTTTTCTAAAGGTTCTTTATGCTTATTTTTATAGTTTGTTTTTGGTGTTTTCGCTCACTCTTAAGAAGTGGTCACTCTCTGGAAGTGCTTTCTCTTTGTCTTGTATAGGTTTTGAACGAGCTTGACGTTTGATTTTTTTTTACCCTCTACTATGCCAAATTGCGCACCTCTACCTCATTTTTTTTTTACTTTCAACCACTCCGGCCATAACTACCAAATGGCAGTTGGCAGTACAGCATGAATAAATAAAGTCAGTGCTCAACCTGTTCAAGGCTGAGCAGTCGCTTTGCGTTCAGAGGAAAGGGCTTTCTAGTATTTCATTGTTGCTTGTGCTAAAAAAATTATCTAAGCAAAGTTGTCATTTTTTTTATTTTCATTTGGCTCTGAGGCAGTCAGCGAGCAAGGTAGAATAGTCGTATCCTCACTCCACAGGCATGCTTGCGATGCGGCTCAGCAAAAAGTCTTCGCGAATGAATGCCACGTTACGCGGCTAAAACATCTCATCACAGCCGTAACAAATGTTGCTTTAATGCGACACAAAATCATTAATAAATAAATATGGCTAAACTACGCCGAATGCGAGCGCGCTTCGCCCACATGCAGCCGGGCGGCCGAGCGCCGCGCCCTAGCATGAGGACTGCTCGCAGCGCCACCGCCACCGTCATTCGGAAACAGTCCTCAATCCCGTCGGCGGACGGCAGACTAGCCAATATTCTAGGGACCATACCTAAAGACCCTCTTATCACCTTTAACGAGATCACATCCCACTACAGACTGAGCAGAAGGAAATTCCCCCCCCTCACCCAAAATTAAACAGGGCTCAGTGTGTCACGTTCAGGCTCTTACAGACGAGATCGTACCTCACCCCCAGAGCGCTCAATCGGATAGATTCTAACTTCCCGCAATCGTGCTCCAAATGTGGGCACGACTTCTGCTCTTTCGATCATATGCTCTGGCTGTGCCCGTCCAACGCGGGCTCTGATCTTCACGACAAGTCCAAGTGGGACGCCCTACTGCAAAGCGCGGACTTTACGCATCAACGACAGGCCGTCCAGAGGGCCCGCGACGTCGCCGAGAGTCACCAGCTCCCGGTTCCGTCATGGGCGGAGCCACCAACTTGATTGGGGTGCCTTCGGCTCCCCCAATCTTTTTCCTCAGGACCTTTTAATAAAGTTCTTGCCAACTGTCAACTGTATATGCGAACTTCTTTTAATCGCATATCTGTGTAGGGGAGCAGCCGGCGCCTTGGATAAGTGCCATTTAAACACATATATGCTGATCAACAAATTTACAAGGCGACTGTTCGAATAGCGAAATTTTCTAATAGAATCAAATATCAAATTCGAATTCTCGACAAAAATGACCTATGGATTTCAAATCGAATGCCGATAATTTCTAAATAATTAGAAATATGAAGGCCCCGTAGTGTCCGATAGGTAAAGAGAAGATGGACTCGTTTACATGATTTTGTACTTGCAACGCTGTTATACTAGTAATGCTAAATCACCGCAGATCGTTTCTGAAGGTATGCTGACAGGGTCAGGTTTTCCGAATAGCCGATTGCATATCATAAATAGAGGAAACAAATTTTTTACGTTGACTAGACACGAGGGAACTGTATTGAATGACGAGAAATTATTGAGAGGACGACAGCTGCTGGTGCTTTCGCTCACGAAGTGATGCCTCTGTACAAAAACCGCGGTTGCCCTGCCGCAGTATCATTTAGAACAATCATTTGCAATTGGCCTATATGCACAAATAGGCCTCCCTATCGTAGAATATGGAGAGGGTAGCAGACCCGGTGCAACCTGGGCCGCTATCTTGTACGCGTTCGAAAAACCGACGTTCGTTTCATGTGATTGTCCTAGCGCCGATATAGCGGCCTGGGCCAACCTAGACCACTCGCGTGAGGCGAAACTGAATGTTGGCTTTTCGAACGCGTATCAGATAGTGGCCCTGGGTGACCTCCCTGCGTCTCTTCTTCTCTGTCTCTGATCCTGCAATATCGAACTGAAAGGAATGTTCGAACATACCGAATTGGCAAGTCGAATACAAATCAAAGACAATTCGATTCGCATTCAAAATTTCGAATGCTTGAACGCCCTTAATTTTTTATTCGCTTTTTGCGTACCATCTTTTCCAGACTACAAGGGGCACTGCGAAGCATTTGATGCGCTTGTTGTGGCACGTGCATGCCAAGTTGTCTCCTGCAAGGTTGAATGGCATCCTGAAGAGACTCCAGCCTTTTGCTCAGGTGAGCTGTGATTCACCGGTGCCCGTGTTGACAAAAAAGGCACACGGTGGGCGCTGTGTTTGTCGTGACTATTCGAGAAAAAAAATATTTCCGCTGCTCCTTTGTTCACATTCGAATCTGGCTCCCAAATTGCGTATTGTTGGCTGTTTTGTAAAACAAAACTACTGTACCATACCTGCCAACCTCGCAACATGAAAATTCGGGACACTGCCACGCGAGGGGGAGGGGTCAAAAAAGCTTTCACCCCCCCCCCCCCCCCAAAAAAAAACAATTTTGCCGCTGTGCGAAATGGCGCACGTGGTAGAGAGTCCATACTTGTCACGACTCCGCAAATTCACAAAGCACAGAAACTCAGTCGTGTATGATCTCAGAAATAGTTGCAAGTATCGTATTTTCCGGTGTATACGCGTTTTTTTCTGAATTTTTCGTCGATGCGTCTAATAGAACGGTACGACATATGTACGTTTTTTTTTCTGGAAAAACTGCCGTCAAAATCGGATTCGATGTGATAGTCACATGAAGCGCGCTTGACTTAACTGCTCCGGCTTCTGTGCGCGATGTCGAGGTGCCGGGTTCTTTGCGCGATCGAGTTCCCGAGCGCCGTGCGAGAAGGAAGGAGCAGCAACGCAAGCGGCGGCAGGACGGCCGCGAGTCGAACGACCCCGAATTCGTCGCATCTGCAGATCGCTATCAAGATATAGCACGCGCCGCTGTGCGAACTGCGCAGTTTCTACCCGAGTACAAGCCGCCCCCCCCCCTACCTTCCGCGCTAGCGCGCCTTCCCGCTTTCCTCCCTTGTGCGCGATTCGGCTCACAGTCATACAGCATACGGCACGCGGGGACGATGTTATCGCCCTTGGACTATGTACAGCAGATCATGGCAGCCACGACGCCAGAAATGTACCTATAGTACTCATACGCTTGCGCGTGAACCGCGTTCACCGAGTGAAACGTCACTGCTGTTTTGAGTGGGGTGCGTCTTATTCAAAGGTGCGAGTTATATGCCGGAAAATACGATACTTATTCTTCGCTTTCGAAAGTGCCATAGATCGTTCCAACTGGGAAACTCAGGGGAACAAAGTGTACTTCGGCATTCACACTTCACTAGACAACCTGACAAAGCACTCACGGTCATATAACGACTGGATTGCTAAAAGCACCCGACCCAGCCTGAGACGAGCCAATGCGGAAAACCCCATATGGCAGCGCCCGTCGGCTGCTCGCGTTCGTCGTGGTAGCCACCATAGTGGTGCCGGCGGCCGCTACGTCGTACCTCATAATCGAATCGTGGTTTTGGTACATAAACCCCCATAATTTAATTTCTTTGCCTTGCCCATATGCCATCGGCACTCTGAAGCTGCATTATAAAGGTTCTGAGTATGGAAAAAAATTAGTCAGTTAACTCCTTAATTACATTCAAAATCTTTATGTACATGTCCGTTTGCCTTTCTGTTCTCACTCGTTTCATGAGTGTAACAATTGCCATCGAAAACTGCTCGATGTGATCTTTTGGCTGTGGGTTTTCCAGCGCACTGGTAACACGCCCTAGCTGCTGCGCTAACAAATCATCAGTGTTTGCCTTCCTCTTTCTACTTGCAGTCGTACCCGTGGACGACGCCACTGAGGACGCCTGTGCACGAGGTGCAGGCGTTGCCACTGATGGCACTGACATGTCTGCCATCACCACCTCCTCGTCCTCCTCGTGCACTCGTGAACCTGCATGGCCAAAGTTGCACATGTCGGTGAAAAGCTCCTCTGCAGTGGGCCCTTCCTCCAGGTCGTCGTGGCTTGCTGCCACAGGTTCCCGTTGGCTCAGCATTTCAACGTTGCCTGATGTGCTGATACGTGAAAAAAAAGGACATGTTCATTGTAGATATTTTTGTGTGTACATATTTTAAATTATTTTTAAAGCAATATGAAAATAAAGTTCATTTACTAAACTGCCTAACTCCTCTCTGTCTACAATGGTTACCCGAACATATAAGAAAAACATGGCACATAAACACACATAACACGTTAGTGTGATGCTTTATCTTTAGTCTAGGTTACATTGTCATTTCATTCATTAGCACATTGTATGTTTCAGTGAACACAACATACTTTCCTTACTGCAAAAATGATTGCTTCATAACTATGGAAGACAACTGATGTTTCTTATCCCTTAAAAAAGCCATTTCGTACTGGTGGCGAAAGCAATGTTCGTGCAATCCAAGTATTTGATTCGGATTTTCAGAAACATGCTGCGTGAAGTAAACATTTACATGTCTAAATAGCACACGGAACTATTTTGGTCATGCGCAACAAATTCTGCAGCGTCATTTGATGAAAACGTGTGCTTCACAAGCTAACGACAGCCACATGTCCCATAAATTGAGGTTAATTCATACCTTTACAGTTAATATTGCAAAATACATGAAATTCGTCACTGTTTCACTTGTCAAAGCTGATGTTGAATTCATGGAAGTTATAGTTGTCAAATAAAACCTATGGTGTCCTACCTTCGGGCACAGGGTGGTTACAACTAAGGCATAACTTTGACTACTCTAAAAGACTGCCTGGTGGCATAAAAAGAAGCGTTTGGCAAGGAAAGCGCGTCGAACGCGATTCTCCACGCAAGTCGTGAAATTCGGGAGATTTCCAAGAGTCTGGGCGAATGCCTACAATTTTGCAGCTTTACCAACAGTAGACTCAATATGGGCACTCGCTAGAGCTACTGAGCTGTGAGTGAGAAGCACCATAGGGAACAATTCACGTTGGAAATAAAGGGCCAAGGAACGGTGTCTTGAAATTCTTGGGAATCAGTGAAATGCATGATTCCCGATGCTTATTCCCGATGCGACACAAGGAATAAGTTCGTCTCAGTTTCATTATAATCAACTTATCAATTTAACATAAATTCGTGTGATAATCAACAGCACTACGTGCGTTGATTGGAATCGTGGTAGTTTTTATGAAATTGTGAAACTCGCACCAACAGCAGTCCAATACGGTAGTTTGACCGAGCAGGCCGATGCACTAGTTTTCCTCTAACCGACAACATCAACACGTCATTAAACTTACGGTCTCGTTTCCATTGTGTCCCGTAGAAACATCAGGAGTTCAAAGAAGGGCCACGAGCATTCGGTGTCTTCCTCGGCTCCCGCTCCGCTTTTCTGGGACGTCGCTTCATTGAAGTAGCGTCGGAATTTGTCACGAAGCGACTTCCAACGCTTTTGCACGGCAGTGACACCGTCTTTGCAAAAAAAAAAAAAGTAATTCGATTTAACAAAATTTCGCAAGCAACAGCGAATAATTCAAGCAACTTTACCTTGGACACCAGGCAGAATTATCGCTGCCACTTCTCTCCAAAGCGCAGCTTTCACCTGGCGGTTCTTGTGGTCCCGGTGTCGGGAGAGCCACAAAGACGGCCGGGCCTCTACAGTAGAGATGAGCCGCTCATTGTCGATATAAATTTCTTGTGCAGCTGCCATTCTTGCGAGGTGCACGAGTCAATGGCGGTGCTATCAAAACTGGCGCCAAAACCTATCGGATGTTTTGGAAGCTTTTCACCTTGTGATTGGTCTCTGTGGGAAAATATACTTCCGGTATAGAAAACGAAATCTAGCCACAGAAATCCAGTCCGTACCAGGCCGTAGCTTCAATATTTATCAACGTAATTTTTTTTATTTTCATACCTGTTTAATCATTGTAACATGATTGAAACAGCACTTTCTTGCATGATATAAATCTGTTTCATTGACAGTTGAATGTACCACGCCGTAGCTGCGTAGCCAGGCGCGCCGGCGCGAGGCAGCCCAGGCGCGCAATATCAGAGAGGAGCTGATCACGGCGAGCGCGCCGCGTTTCGACGCGTACGAGCCGTGCCGCACCGTCTGCGCATGCGCGGGCGCGCAGGCGCGAGCTTGCGGGCGTCTGCAAGCGTACGTGTGGTCTGGGCTTTATTCTTTGTAGAGCGCAAAAAGTCGCTTAGAAGTTTTTAATCGAAGCCGGTTGGGCCAACTAACGACAGATTTCTCCGTAAGAAGAATTCTATGCGCATCGTCTGCTGACACACGGAGCCGCCAGCTGACTTTGAGATTGTTTACTTTTTTTACGCGCCTTTATTTCGGTTAGAAAACACTCTCAGATGTTCAAGTTTGGATACTGTAACTGCTACGACAAAATAGAACGTAAATAAAATCGAAAAGAAGCTCGGCTTTCGGCCGCAACGCGACCAGAGCCGAAAAAATACCGCTCGGATGGGTGGCTTTTCTCTTACTATGGCGCCCCTAGCAGCAGGCGCTGCCTCTATATCAAACAAACTAAGGCTGGAGTTTCGTGACCAGAAAAAGCCATTAAGAGACTATGATATTAGACAGCTTTAGGTTAGGGGATGCAAGCCACCCCACACAAACTACTTTGCGGACCATTTGCGCTCGCTTTGGGTTCGTTTGTACGCCCGGCAATTCGCCTCCCCTAACCTAAAACTCTCTATTAAGCCAACTTTAAGGTTGGCAGGTTTGTGTTAAGTACCCTGGCCAACTGTGACGTAGCTTTTGTTTTTAGCGTTGCCACTACAACATCCAAGCCTCCTGGAAAAGTTCATTATGTTTTGCCTGCAGTTCACTATGAAAAGCAAACAGGTTCACTGTCAACACTTTTTGTTACAGAATAATCTTTGCCATTTTCTCGTCTGCTGAGCCAAAAACAGATTTCAACATCCTTCTTGCGTTGCGGGTGTTGTCTCGCGTCGTGTTATGCAAGGTAAAGAGGCCCATGCCTCCCACCCGCCCTGGTCTGCCCTTGTTTTCAGCGGAATGGGACGGTTGCAAGTGGCGCAGGACAAGAAATGAATCTAATAAAGCAAAAAGAATAGTTGAATTATACCGACTTCGATTCACGTAAGTACACAAGAACTATCGTCCACGAATTTTTCAGAGCCAGATTTCTCGGAGCCACTCAATCATTCAAGCGTACAGCACTACAACCCACTCCGCAGAGAAGATTGTTAACGGTAACCAAAATTTCAGCTGGCATTTCATGAATGAACAATTAATGTTTCCCTTTGTCTACGGCACAGATCATTGTAGCTGCAAATCCAGAGAAAGGTATTTTGCACTATATTTTAGTATGTTGGGGCTTTGTGCATAGTATTCAGCTATTAAGGGTGAAGAGAATTACATTGCGAAATCTTAAGTGCTAAAACCACTATGTTAAAGGCACGATTTAGGCTCTCGACACCCGTTGTCGTGAATTTCCGATAATGCTCCAAAATAAAGATTGTATTCAAGCATTACTTCAGTAGCTTGCAGCCCTATGTCAAATATTGTTGCCACGAAAGCTAAACAAAGCTGCAAAAGTGACTTATGAACAATAGTCACTTTAAGGATCCCATAAAGCGGAGTCCACACACCAGAAACCCAACTCCATATTTGCTTCTACATATTACACCACCTTGTATATACAGCGTTTTTTTAGACGATGCGGAATACTTAAAAATCGCCTCCGGCGGATAGCGTAATTCTAGGCATGGACCAAGCAGCGGCGAATAATCGTGAAATAAATTGGAATCCATAATCGACTAATTCGAAAAAATCACAAATTAAATTTATAATTAAGTACTATAGGGCACATATTGCAATTTACAAATTGTTGCCGATGAGTTTGCAAGGCATACCCACTTTGCATGAACTAAAATTCATGCAAAGTGGGTTTCGGTCTTCCAGGAAATGCAGGGTCATGGAGAAAAGTAGTGGTTTTGCAAAAGTGAAAACATGTATTGTTGCGTTTCTTTTTAGCATTATTTACGCTTTTGAAGCAATCGTTGTTAGGCAAGGGAACATCTGTTAACCGACTCGTGCTTGAGTATAATGCTTGATCAGGTTTGTTGTGTAAGGTGTCGTGTAGTTCACTTTGAACCAATGCCTTTACATGCTTTGTATAGTACTATACAGAAATTTACAGAATTGTACAGTAATCAGTACGAACATTTGCACAGGTGATGTTCAAAAGTAAGAGATCAGACTGCTAGCCAAGCTTCTTAGGAAGGTAGGTCTGAAATCGACTGCCGTCATTTAGTGTGAGTGAAAACATCCCGCGACGAGGAGGATTTTTCAAAATGTGCTACACTTACACTGTCCAAACTAAAAGCAACCCACTGCAGGAAAGAAATAAGTTTGCCCTTGATATTAATCAAACACAATGAAAAACAGAGCTTGGTCCCGAGCATTAACCAATGTTTGAGGCAGTGTGCATGTTGGAGCGGAAAATTAGACAATTCGACAGAAGCGGCTGCATCATCATTGCTGCTGCCATTGAAAACTTATGTAGCCGAGGCGACCATAGGATGCATTCTGCTATGCTTGATTTGGGAAGTGCGAGGAGCACTCGAGGTCCATTTTAACGATAACTTGTGTTGAAGTTTAATTCTCCGAGGCTCCACAGTGTGCCTAAGGTGCCAAATCCGATCAAAAGTTACAGTGCAACCTTTATTTATATTGAAGCTGTCGATCAAATCGATAGATTTCCTACAGCCCTATAAGGAAAATGTTAAGTACGACATAGATTGTACCGCAGCCACGAGTTGATGCCTAACGCGGCCACGGTGTGTGCAGCGGACGCGTTGGCCCGCATGCTGGACCGGCGGCCTCTGACCAGCGAGGAAGATCTGTGGGACCGCATCGACGATATGGAGAAGTTGCTGCATGCCCAGAAACGACTCTCTGTCGTGCGGGTGCAGAAACGGCGGGTTCTGGTTGAGAACCGGGCACTGAGGCTGCAGGTACGGCCGACTGCTTCGCCGCACACCTACCACCCGAGGCGCATCCACACGTCGGCCAGCTTCAGCAGACGACAGAGATGGCGCCCAGTGAATGCCGAAGCCGGGACACATTGTGCACGCGATGACAAATGTGAACGTTCATGGTGTGCTTTGTACAGAGAGAGGAGTATACACACTCGGAACGAGAAGTTCTGGTGGGTGAAAATAAATCGTTTTGTTTCATTGTATTAAACGTTCCCTCTGGTTCAGGTCTTCTCTGGCTTCAATCTCTTTTTAGGCTGATAACAAGTTACAGTGGAGACCACTGATGAAACGCTCGGTTATTATGAACGAGTGGTTCTACTGTCAAAATATGTATTACTGCAATGGCACTCCGTCTCGGATACACCCCCCATATCAAAGAAAAGAAACGGGCGATCTAAACAATAAAAAAACTGAGCACAAACTGCGGAAGGCAGGCTTACCACGCGCCAACAGGCACGTTAGCACTGTCCAGTGGCACGCGGCCAGTCACATGGCATGCATTGATTCTCAAGTCAGCATTCCACATTGTGTGCTGCTACAATGAGCAGGCAGCGCGCAGTTGATGCGTTGCTCCTTTGTACAGTTCCTACTTTCACGGTGCACGTGGTTTGCGCTATAGCCTCGTCGCTGCATCTTTATGCTGTTATGTGCTGTAAATTAATTCATCATAAAATTAATTTGTGATTTTTGTTAATTACTCAATTTCATTTCTCGTGAAAATAATGTCCGCCTCCACGTAATTGATAACATATGCATATTGATAACATTCGCTCTTCAGCTCGTAAAAAATTAGGCTTTCTAAAACACAAATGAAAAAGATCATCAAACGAACTAAGAAACAAGGCGCACAAAGCCACAGTAAGAGCTTCTCTTGTATGCAAGTATTGTGTGGGTTCCTCACACAACAGTAGATATTTTAAAAAATAAAAAAATTTAGATTAGCGGCTCGTTTTATTTATAACCGCTTAAAACGCCGGGACTCTCCGTCTACTATGTTGCAGGAAGCAAAGCTGGAAGACTTAAAAGACCGCAGAAGAATTGCTAGATTGAGTTTCTAATCCGATTACATTTCTCGAAACTAGGCATTGACCCCCAAGAGTACAAATCTACACAGTAATTTGAAAAATGCCGTCATAGGCATCAACAATATATTGAACCTATTTTTGCTCGCACGGATGTTTATAAGTATTCATTTTTCCCCAAAACAATAGCAGATTCGAATGGATTGCCGCATGATTCTCTCCTCCTTGCTCCTGATGAATGATATGGACCGTCAGAATGCATTATCTGTGGTGTGCTGCTATATTGTTAACGTTGCGCGTTGCTTTTCTTTTTATGACTTTTTATCTGTGCAATATACATCGTTTGTATACGTATGCATCGTCATTTCTGGTGTCTCTTTTTCAAGGTGGAGTATTTTTGTCTTTTTGTATTCTGCCTCTCCTGCCTGGACCGTATTCGGTCCGCAGTACGGGATAAGTAAAATAAATAAAAATAAATCCAGCTCCGTAACTAGAATTATGCTATCTGCCATAGGAGATTTTTTAAACATTCTGGATCATATAAAAAAAACACCCTGTATATATGCTGTGTCTGGCATGTCCAAAAAGCACAGATGGTGAACTGCACAAGAATCTACAGCAACAGGTCTGGTTTTAACTGACGTGAAATACAGACCTATTTACAATCAAAACTGGTAAGCATGGTACTTTCCTGTAGCAAGCCTTTAAGCATTCACTAATGAATGACAGGAAATAAAGACTGAGTCTGCAGTTCCCCAAGGAGCACCATGGCCAGTATAACGTTAAAACTATTCCAATCTGTTTTTGTTCCAAATCGGCAATTAGCCCGTACGACACGATCTTCCACAACGTTATCAAGGAGTAACTGTCGACGCCGTCGTCGTTGGTGCCATCGGCTCATGGGACCCGAGGAATGACTATTATGTGCAAGCTCTGTTATTGTGGCGAGCCGTATGCATGGTGCTCTTTGACATGCAAATAAGCTGATGATGTTTATAGGTCAAAATGGCTCCAGGTCTGTCCATATGGGAGTGGTGGCGGCAGACATGGAGCCGTTTGACCTAGCCGCCCATATGGGCTAAGGTGGAGCCGTTTTGACCTATCACGGAGGGCTAATGGTCGATTTTGAATAAAAACAGACTGAAAGCCGTGGCAAAGCAAGACAAATATCACTGCTGGACAGTATGACGACAGCCACATACAGTGTCAAAAAGTGAGTGTAGAGGACTAGAAGTATTTACGGCAAAACATGCCTTCAAGCACAGCTAGGTCGAAACGGAGGAAGCAACACAGCTCAGTTGCTTTCCCACCGATCTATTTCTCCGAGTGATTTTGGCTTGCAGTTCAATACTGCACACTGAATATTTGCAAGCACCACATACTGGTTTGAGATTCGCTCAACTGAAGATGATGGCAGAAGTTTACGAAGTGCACGACACGTCCAAAGCAGTATCAATATTTTTGTCACTCCACTGCAGACCCAATGCAATACGCTAGCCGCACTCTTTCGAGGGCTCAAACTAACTACTCAGCAACGGAAAAAGAATGTCTCGCAGTAATATGGGCCATCGTAAAATTCCGACCATACTTGTACGGTAGACCGTTCCGAGCAATCAGCGACGCTCACTCGTGCTGGCTTGCAAACCTGAAGGAATCTTCTAGGCAACTTGCTAGATGGAGTCTGAGGCTGCAGGAATACGACATAACGGTCGTGTACAGATCTGGTCGCATGCAGCAGTCATGTCATTTATGGTTGAATAAGAAGGATGTTCCATGTTCGCGTGTATTCTCAGATAATATGTAAAACTGCTATACATATATGACTTCTGGAGATGAAGTGACCACTGATTCGACTCTACATAGAGGCACTGGATCGGACTTGTCTGAAAGCACCGGTCGCGAGATGGATACCCAGATGGTGAACGGCATCTAGTATTTTTAATGCACTTGGCCTTGCGAAATTACAAATTACAGCTCCGTAATCTAGGTCTGACCGGACAAGACTTTTATACAAGTTAAGCAGACACTTTCTATCACCACCCCATGTTGTGCGCGACAGAAGTTTTAAAAGATTCATTGTCTTCACTCATTTTGTCCTCAGATGCTTAAGATGAGGAATAAACGTGAGTTTAGAATCTAAAATGATTCCTAAACACGCGTGTTCGCTGCTCACAAAGAGCGCATCTCTATTGGTTTCAATACTTGGGACATGCGTTACGCCTCTCTTGTTTGCAAAGAGTACGCAAGTGCTCTTCCGGGCGTTTTACTTTAAAACCATTTTCATCTGCCCATTTGGACAATCTGTTTATTCCAAGCTGCAGTTGTCGTTCGCACATGGCTATTATTACATGACTTGAAGGCTACCTGCTGTTACGATTCCCCTTAGAGCTGCGATGCCCAGACCACGTGTATAGTGAATTCCGATTCACGTTGAGCGACCATGCTCGGAGCGCGTGCAGGCGCATAGCCATCGGCCCTCTGAGTGCAAGCAAAAAAAAAAAAAAAACGCCAACAAAGCACTATTATTTTTTCCCATTGCAACTC
Organism: Dermacentor silvarum; assembly: GCF_013339745.2. NCBI lineage: Eukaryota > Metazoa > Arthropoda > Arachnida > Ixodida > Ixodidae > Dermacentor > Dermacentor silvarum. The sequence goes on along the minus strand of NC_051154.1, from coordinate 398,945,677 downwards.
TGGATAGCATTTTTTTGCAGATTTTAATATATGACATCGGGTAGTAAATTCAAAACTTGTGTCTGAAAATACAAAACGTATCAAAAGCCATAAATGCGTTGCCTGATCAGTGCGCGATTGTTTCAGTTTAGTTAAAGCCCCTGGTGGTTCGTTTAGTACCCTATTTCTTGGTTTTCTTCTCTTAACGGTAAAAACGGACTCGGCTTTCAGCTCGCCAGTTGATCGCGCGCCGTTTGAAGTGAAAGAAGTTTCGTGGCGCGGTATCTGAGAAGGGCATCCGAGTGGACATTCGGTCGCTGTCACATCAGGTTCACCGAAAGGTGCGATACCACGCCATTGCGGTGATACGTGTTGCGACACCATTTGACACTTGAGCGTCGCACACCCCGTCGATTGTCCAGAGATCGTTGGTGCCCGCCCGGCCCCTTTCCCCTCGTGCATCGACTGCGATGGCCGAGACGCAAACGCAACTGCTCCCACCGATGGGAACCCAAACGAAGGTTGACAAAATGCCCGCGTCCACCGAGAAGTCAGTGAAACGCCGCGACAACCTTGTTACCGTTTTCGAGAACTTGGAGCTTGCCAAGGCTTACAAACTGGCAGGCAACGAGCTGTACAAGAATGACAAGATAAAGCCGACAATCCGCAAGTACCACGAGTGTATCTTGAACCTCCGGGCATTCATGCCCGGCATGACATGCTTCTCACGGGTACATTTGGCCCCAAACTGGACGAATTGACAAAGGCACAGGTGAAAAAGATCCAAACTGACTGCTACAACTTTGCTGTGTGCTTGCCGCAACTACCGACGTGCAATTACAAAGTGTGATGTTTGGACCGCTCCCATGGCGGCCATTTCCCATGTGGCGCCCCAAGCACCTATTGAGGTGGGGACGCCTTCGGGTTCAGGACAAACACCCCTTTCCAAGCGTTAAAGTTCCATAATAGCCGAGCACCAGGCCGGGAGCGCAGTTGTACCTATTTTACCGGTAGGTACACGGCGGCAGCACTTGCCTCCCACAGCCGCGGCGGATGCTCGTCAACAAGGCCGTCTGTGGTTGGACAAGAGGCGCCCAGAGAGCACTCCTGAAATCTCTCTATCAGGCCCCATTTCGAGATGTGAGCCTCCACGACAGCCGAGCACCAGGCCAGGGGACACTCTGCCCATTAGAAAAACCGGTGGTACCCGGCGGAACCGGGATTTGAACTGGGTGCCTCCCGCATATGAGGCGGACGTTCTACCGCTAGGCAACCGTCACCGCATCGGTGGCCATGGGACCATAGGAGCGGCCTAAACATCACTTTTTTTCTCTGCTCACGAGGGTTTCGACGGGAATTCAGGGCGCAGGCTCCTTTCCGAAGCCTATCACCCGCGAAGGAAGCCGAACGCCAGGCCGGGGTACGGTTGTACCCATTTGAACCAGTGGGTGCCCGGCGGCGGTGGGAATCGAACCCACAACCTCCCGCAGCCGAGGCGGGCGCTCTACGACTATATTGGAAGTGCTGGCGGAATCTTTCCATCTTCGTCCATTGCCGCGTCATATCAAAACTATCGTTAAAGCACGGCCATCACTGTCAGTGCTTTTATGCAGATGCAAATCATCATTTTAGCTAGACGACTCAATCAAATGAAGGCGATGCTTTCGTAACGCGCATGGGAAAACATGACTGGCAGTCATCACTTTTGAAATTTCTGTTGGACAAATGGAGTCTGTAGGCCTTAACGGGTGGCCAAAAAAGAACTAGCTACAAATTCAACTGGATTGGATGAGTCCAGCCTGATACAGATATTTCGAAAAAACACCCAAACATGGGGACGAGGCAGACTCTTACTTGGCGCTTTTTTTGCGTAGAAAAATTGTAGCCAAGGAAACTCGTCTACGGCTCTTACTGCGTTAAATAGTATCAGCAAATTTTGCTGGGAAGGCAAGATGGTTTGCAGGTATGGACAAAAAAAGGTGAATTAATTTGTAAGGTTAGTTTGCAGAAACTGTGTGGGAGCAGAGCTAAGCGATTTTCTCAAAAGATGTGCAGGTTACTTGCCACTTTGAAATGGAGGCTCCAGAGAAGGCGGTTGTGGATAACTGTCCCAGCCTGGCATTCAGGGATGAAGAGCCTGCATCCCTTGAGACCACACCAAAGGAGATTGGAGGTGTCTAGCTAGCATTTGATGACCTGTTGTATAGTGTTGCACGCAAGTGGTAGCTTAGGTAGCTCACCTTTTCTCTGGCTTTTTGTGTAATATATGTGAATTGTCGCGTTCATTGCTGGTGTTTGTAGACAAGTTGTTGTAGGTGAGGAAAATTTATTGTATAGCTGCTCACCACTGCTGGTACAGGAACCACTTGGGCCTTGGGTGGCTGTAACCCTGATTGTGACAAGTTTTGCAGTTGATGAAACACCACTTACAGTTCATAGTATATCATGCATGAAAACGTATAAAGCAATTTTAGTGCCTTCGTCACCATTACCGTTATACAGCACTCTGGTGAAAATTGCGTTGGGCTGGGGCGGTATAACGTAAAATGATTCCAAGCTGGTTTGATTCCAAACTCCTGACGTCAAAATGACGTCGCAGAACATGCGTATGGGGGCGGGACAGGACGACGTTTTTCAAACAGGCCAATCAGCAGCCTCCATGTTTGCCGGAAGCACGTTTTGCTTGTTTTTTACTCCTAACGGGGCCGTATAGCAATTTCATGTTAGATATAAACGCCTAATAGATAATTGTTTTTTGCTGACATTAAAATTGTTTTGTAATGTTTTGACGTGCAAGTGGCGGACGCGCATTGCAAATTAATTGCAAGTATTCGCATTTTTCGAGCCGTAGTCACACACGCGTCGATTTCGCATCCGAGCCAGTCCGAGCTAAGGTCCCTCTATAATTTTTAAGGTAGCGACAACTGCCGCGCGCGCCACCTAGAAAGTTCCTCTAGCAGACGGACGCCTAGGTTAAATAAAGCGCGGCATTCAGCAGGTGGAAAAATATCTGCACATGGTAGCAAATAAACGCTACTGATGCCTGACTGTAATGAAGACCGAAAGAAGGGCCCAACATGCTAAAACTGTGCTTTTAATTTCAAATGAACACTGAAAGAAAAGCACACAAGAGAGCAGAAAGAATGTTTGATCGGCTCGATTCGGCATGTTTACATCTCGTTCGTTCGCGCTCGTATTACATTTCATTTTGCAAACCTAAATTAGCTTCATATAATTAATAAAAACGGATCCGTGTTGATTCGCTTTCATTTCACAAAATAGTCGAAGCCTTTGACGGTAAACAACAGGCCGGAACCGAATACAACGCGAGACGAATTTATCCGCGCTAGCCTTGGTCGCTGTACTGGCCGAACCTTGGTGACTGCGTGCGCTTAATCCGTTTGCTCTGCGGCTTTCCTCCTCATAAGTGTGCGGCGTACATATAGCAGTTACTTCGGACGAAGAATGCATGCCAAAAAAAGAAGGCTGACAGCCATCCGGACCAAAAAATTTCGACATGGCGTCGCTGAAACGTGCGATCCTCGCTGAAAGTAAACATCCTGCGCACGTGTGTGGAAACTAAAATTTAGTGGAAACGAGTGCGCCAACAGTCTTGTCACTGCGTGCGGCGACTGCGTGACCACTTGCGTGTTTTGCTATTCTGTGCTACGAGTCAGCGCAACTGTTAATTGTGACATCCCAAAGCGGCGTTATTGATCGTGTCATCGCCGATCCTGGAATTTGTTCTTGAAGCTAAACATTTTGACAACACGAATTTGTTCGTGTTGCAAAAACGACCTAATCGCGCGGTACTCCGAAGCGTAGTTAAATTTCTTCGTCAAGGCTTCTTTTGTGCGCGTATGTGAATGCGGTTGATTGTCTTCCTGAAATGAGCAACGTCGCTACGTAACCTTGAATCACCGCGTGGATTTTTGTGTTTATGCTTTTTCGACTTGCCTTTGTGCCTCCGTGAAGCGCGATAAGCCTCTCAAGAATTAGAATAACCTTACATTAAACGCCTGCAAATTGGCGTACTTATTACTGCACTTTGTTTTGCTGGCCACTTTTATATCGCTTTTGATGTTTTTCTTATGTTCGCAGTTCGGTGTTTTTCATCAGTAAAATGTCATTGCTGCTTACCGAGACATTTTGTTTAGTATCCTAGTGTGAGGGAAACCTAGGAGTAACAGAGTAGACAAATGTATGTAATGTACTTTGATATAGTTCTATTATTTGGTGGCCGTAGCTGTGGGTATGTGGTATTTATTTTATTAAGGAGATACTGCCTGCCTTTATGCCATACTTTAGGCAGTAGTGAGCGATACATTGCGAATAACATGATACAGGAAATAAAGTGATGGCCAGTAGCAGTGGCTATGTTATATTTATTTAAGAAGATACAGCCAGTCCAAATGCCATACCTTAGGCAGGGGTCAGCGATACATAGGGAATAACGCAATACAGGAAATAGTGATGGCCAGTAGCAGTGGCTATGTGGTATTTATTTATTTATAAAGATACAGCCAGTCCAAATGCCATACTTTAGGCAGGGGTCAGCGATATACATTGGGAATAACAGAATACAGAAAATACAGAAGGCGTAAGGAACAATATCAAGTATAGAACAGATCATAATGCTGGAACTAGCAGTAACTAGAGTTTTGTTCGTTTAAAAGGAACGTCCGAATGATACACAAACCAAAGTAAAGTTCTATAATACCACACAATTATCACTACACGAGTAGTACAGTAATAGCAACTACCATTTATATAACATAATAATGCCTGGACATATACACATGTCGCCTTGCAGGACCTGAATAAAATTTTTCATCCATCCATCCATATACACATGCGGCACAAAAATATAACGACACTAACTAGTATAACAACTATGTAAGGTTATACGCTTGCAGACAAATGCTGCGGCCGATGCCACACACAATGCAAAGTACAAAGTAATGCAGGTACTTACTAGTATATTTAATTACACATGCAATGCACAAAATACAGTTAGGATGTGCTTCCAAGTGAACAAAAAGATATAACATGATGCTGGCACTGAACAGTAACGGTAGCTTAAATAACTATTAAAATGCAACAAAAAAGAACAGCCACACTTACAGTAGTACAAGACACCATACATTTTACTCATCAAACCTTTCTACCAGTACTACCTAATGCTATCTGCAGCAACATGCATTCCAATGCTTCGGCTGCCACACTTCTGTGAGCTTTGACTTTTTGCCATAAGAAGATGATTTTTCTTTTGCACGAGAGTTGAGATTCTAGTTCTTGAAAACGTGGCAAGGAGTTTGTCCGATATGCAGTGGCATGTAGGGAAGCACTTGCCCAAGTACAGGTAACTTTGAATGGTGCTCTGAAGTTTAGATGCAGACACTCTGTTTGCAATCAATGCATCTTCATTTAAGCGCACATAATTTTCAGCAGTCTCTATTAACTGCAAAACAGCTGGTGATGGGACTGTTAGTGCCGGGTTCTCTTTGTTGTAGCACTTCAGCATTGTGAGCTTGTTGCCCTCGGCTGAGCTTGTGATCGCTTCAACACATGCTTAGCAGGAGTTTGCCTTCACTTGTGCAACAACATAACCAGCAAGGTACTCCAAGGATTCATGTTCTGAATCTTCAATATCAAGGAGGTCAGACGGACGAACAACATACATTTTGCTTTCATTTGATTTGTTGTCATCGGCCATGCCAGTTAAGAGAAAGCAGTCTTCTTCAGTGTAGCTGCCGTCCTTACTAGGCCTCAGAAACTGGGCCATCGTAGCAGCTCGAAGTGAAAACTTGAATTCAAGTACACGAGGCACTGGGTTCTTACACCTTAGTGTAGAGAAAAGATTCTCTAAGGCATCTTGGCCGAACCTGCTCAGGATCAGAAACTTGAAGTTGTATTTTTCAAGAAACAGTGCCTGCTGTAGCAACACTGATGTTGTTGCTAGGATTACACCAGTCTGCACTGGTTTCCAGGAGGCTTTTTTTCATTACCAATACATATTTTTTCGAAAAGTGCAATTGTTTCTTCAAGAAACTGAAGGGCCTTTCCATACTCAACATCATCAAATGGCTTAAAGCCAGCTTTGTTGTTCTGGAAGTCATGAATCGGAACCATCGAAACATCATCTCAAGAAACCATGCAGTTAAGGCTGCTTTATCTAATGTTCCATTATCCACAAGCAAGCGTAATGCAGCAGCAGTGTCGCTGTTGATAAGACCTTCACCTTATCATAATGGCTGGGGTCAACTGAAGAAGGCTTCAGGTGGGGAGCTAGCTTTAGCTCTGCATTGCTGTCTATCTCGACAAGCTTCTTTATAGGCTCGATGGATATTTCGTTTCCTGGCAGATTGTTTTTTTTTCTCACTACTTCTTCGGGCAAGTATATCTTCTGGCCCTTAGTTAAGTGGCTCCTCAAGTTCTTAAGGAGATGAGGAACGTGAGCTATGAAAAAAAGTTGCCTAGATGCATCACATGGGTGGGGACACCAGATTTTAGGCTTGCTGTGCTTGCCTACAATTATACCAAACAGTTTCCAGATGGCTTGGTTCCCCCCTCTCATGTCTGTCACCACAACATCTACTTTCAGGGAAATTGCCTCACATGCTTTTATGATGAGAATGATTATATCCTTAACTGTTTTGGCATGGAATGAATTTCCAGTCAAATGGTAAGCAACTGTTTGCTTCTAGCGGGTTGTTATGCCACCGAGCATAAATACCAGCCCATGAGTGGCCAAACAGTCGGGTGGCAGTGTTGCGTCTGCAAGCTGTATATTGGGGCTCCAAGCACTGTTCCTGAGGATGGGTTGTACACCAAGCCTGGTGCAAGCTGCATCTCATCGAGCATTAAAGTGGCGTGCCGCTCCTCTGGTGACATGAGGCTAACAACCTAGGCAGTGAAAGGTTTAGTTAGGCAATGCAAACAGTGCTGCTCTGGTAACAAGACACGTCAAGGGTCATGGGCACCTGTCTATGTACTTACCTTTAGTGCGAGAGACTCCATGATGTCCTCCAGCAAAGCTGGTGTGAACTTGTACCCTTCCAAGTGGCGATGTAGGGTGCGTTCTGTGGGCAGAGGTTGTCCAAGCTCCCTGACTGAGTCATAGCCACGTGCTCCACAGGAAAATCTAATTTTCAATGCCTTTATAACAGTCTTTTTAGTCCATCGAGTCCCCCGCATTGTTGCCATCTTCAGACATTTAACTTGGTCTTCATTCAAGTATTTGTTTAGTCCTGCGACAAGGCGCTTATTTGCAGTTAGTGCCTGCAACCGCTGCCTCTGGGCAAGTTGAAGCTTCCGTCGCGTCGCCTGCAGTTCAGCTTCAAGCTGCGCAACCCTCTTCTGTAGAGCTGCTTGTATCAATTGACCTGCAACAGTGTACCGAAATTTGGTCTAAAGCAATTGGCAATGCTAAACAGGCAAGAGCGGGGGCTAGGTGGTGCTTTATATTGAAGGTGTCACGCTGATACAGAAAATGCATGCACGGAGCAGCCTGTTTGCTGTACTCTGTATGTGTATTCTGTATCAGTGTGATATCTCCACTACTTTTAAATAGCATTGTTAAGAATGCACTGCTGACAGCCAATGAACTGCATGAAAGCAGGGAGGCTCAACACAGAAACATTAGATAAGCACAGGAATATGTAACATTCCTGCATCTTTTTTTCCCTTCATGCAGTTCATTTTCTCTCACTTTGCACGATTTGTACGCATATCAATGCTGTTACGGGTATAATGTATTGCTATTTACAAAATAAAGGAGCTCAACCTCCTTGCAACATGAAAACTTGCATTGAAAGAAAGGTAGCGTCAGCTTGCGTAGGTATGAAGCTATGTACAAATGAGGCATTGAATGATGGCACACTACAAAATTCGAACAAAACTGTTTAGCTCACCAGCCCCTGTATTTACTGGCTGGAATGGGGCAGGAATCTGCGTGTCTGGTTGCATATCAGGAACATCTGCGTGGAGCACATAGCAAGGTGACAACCAGCAATGTAGGGAGGCATTGTTATCTCACATGGGGAATATGCATGCTTTGGCCCACACAAAATCACTGCTGTGTGCTTGGATCAGCTGTTGGCATAGCTTTATTAAACATGAAAGTAAGTTTATACCATATATTGCAACATAAAAAGATTGTAAATTACGCAATATAAAATATCTCTGTGCTGTCTGCACAACCTATCTCATCTGTATGTGAACACTTGAAGAGCATAAATATACAAATTACCAGCTGGTGGAAAGGTCGGAGCTCAGAGATGGGAGAAACATACCATTCTCAGGGTCCACTGGCTGGGGTTCGACATCGACCTGTGTGTTTTTCTTGACTTTGGGGCCATCTGGGAGGATACATGAACATAATGACAAATGATAACTCAAGGATTGTTTTCATTGCAATAATCGAATTTGACTTGAAGGCTGTGAATAGCATTCAAAGTCATTAGTCCTATTGAACACCATGAGCATACCAGTCCTGTCCACTCTTGTTCTTTCAGGGGGTGGCTTGCGTGGCTTTGCAACTGGTCGATGCAAAAAGATGCTTGGCGTCGCAAATGGCCTTAGCTTTTTTTTCACCGGTATTCTTGAGAATAATGGGTTCAAACTGGTCTTCTGTGAAATGGTCCTGTAGAAGAGTTGGAAATGACTTTCTGAACATGTTGTAAAGCGAAGATAACAACGCGTGAAGATATAGAGAAGTCTAAAAATAGAACTCACTGCAGAAATTTATGAACTTTTATCGCTATAATAATAATAGTAATTGCTGGGGTTTTACGTGCCAAAACGATATAATTAAGAGGCACGCCGTAGTGGAGGGCTCCGGTAATTTAGACTACATGGGGTTCTATTACTTGCACTGAATCCGCGCAGTAGACGGGCCTCTAGCATTTTCGCCTCCATCGAAAATGCGAACGCCGCGGTCGAGATCGCACCGCGTCTTTCCGGTCAGCAGCCGAGCATCGTAACCACCTTAACTACTATACCACGGCGGCGGACAAATTTTTATCGCATGCAACACATGCGGATATTTGTCAGCGAGTTAATGCGCTTCCGCCGCTCTCACCGCGTCTTTCCGGTCAGCAGTCGAGCATCGTAACCACCGTAAATACTATACCACGGCGGCGGACAAACTTGCATCGCATGAAACACATGCGGATATTTGTCAGCGAGTTAATGCGCTTCCGCCGCTCTATTTTACCTGCATGCTAGAGACTCGTACTGCATGACCTACGTCAGCGGGTTCATAATGCACAAAAATGAATAATATCTAAAAATGTAGGACATCAAAATCAGCGCGCACGAATGAAATACTATCGCAGCTCGGCACATGCACGCGTACGCTTTTTCTTGCGCTTTTGTGTCGCGTTACTTACCTCGCATAGTCGTTCAGTTGCCGACGGTTCAAAGTCTTTCCGTCCAATTCTGTGCAACCACACTTTTCTTCTAGTTAGGTTCTGTTGGCCCCGCGGGATGCAAAATAACTTCTTGCCGTCCTCCGTCCGGTTTCGGCACCAAACCGCACAAGGCATATCGGACCTTCAGGAACGAAATCACCGCAGCGATGTGCACAGCGGAACAGGCGAAGCGAGCGCCCTGCTCCCGGGGTGCGGGAACTGTCATGGCGGTGCAAGGTCACGTGTCGCAGATCAGCCTATTGCCGGCGCCGTCGGCTTCATGAAAGCGTTTCGGTACTTTGGAATTATTGAGGGACTTTAGTCCGAGCCATTTCGCCGTGCACAGGTAAGATGGCGGCTACGTAGAAGCAGCTGATCAGTGCCGTGGCCCGCATTTAGTGTACCTTTGCCCGTAACGCTGCACGATTAAATGAGTCTCGGCATCCGTGGTGTGCTTTCGCCCGAGAAGAATTTCGGAAGCTGTGAACGTCATGGAAACCGTGAAAGCGAAGCGCAAGGTGAGTAAACAACATCGGTCTCGTGTGCTTAATGCCTAGACAGTCGCATCTGAACATGTCCGGTGGTCGCGGAATGCTCACTTTTGCTTTTTATTCGCACAGGATCACCAAGAATCGATGAAGGGTGGAAAGCAGTACATCGCAACAGATACTGGTAAGCAAACTTTTTCTTTTCAGAACGATCGTAACTGTCTCCGGATGTGGGTGAAGTGCGCAGTGATAAATCCCCCTTACATGTTGGAAGTAGACTTAACCGGGGAAAATGATTTTTTTTGAAGTTTATTACGTTTCAGAAAAACAGTGATTATGTTGTGATAATCTAACAAAACATTGAGTAAGTGTAACCGCTATTTTTTAACGGCATGGTGAAAGGATGTGTGAAACGATGCGACTTGTCGCGTGTATTAATTTGCTGCGGTCCCGCGAAATTTGAAAGCACGGAAAAATGGCGGCACCTCCAAAGGGACCCCGAGTATCGGCAGCTCAGACCACTCTGTTCAGTTTATGGAGAAGCACCCGTACTTGGCGAGAGGCGCCATAAGCCTCTCGCCAAGTATGAATGCAGCACATAAAGAGTTGTGGAATGAGCTGACTGCCGCGCTCAACGTGCTAGGGCCGGCTGTAACAAGAGCCCGGCGCTGGCGCCAGTATTGGGCACGAATAGTGCATGATATGAAAAAAACTAGCTGCGCAATTTGGGTCGGAGAAGAGGTGAGCCTGCAGCTAGCAACATACTTCAAACGTAAGCTCACTGTGTTCATGCTTTTGTAGAAAAACCGGATGCGGCAATTGGGCGGGCTGGAGGGCCGCGTCATGGACGTTTTGAGCCGGACCGGCCCAGGCTACGCGCCGGTGGATTCCATCGAGGATAACGCCGAGTTGCGTAGCGTTTTGTGTTGCTATGTGGACCGGTTTGGGGAAGTTATACTGTTCAGAGCTGGTGAATGTTCTACTGTTGTGTGCTTATGTCTGTTTTCTTGCGATTAAGAACACATGCCAGCATATGATATCCATACTTTGCAGAAATGAAAATCTGGCCCCACTAGAATAACATGAGAAACCAATGCTGTCCAGAAACGTCCTGTGATTGATTATATGGTTCGTTACTCCGTGAAGCATGTGTAGTCGCGAGTAAGTCAGTTGATGCATCAAGCATATTCTGTACAGAGTGAATAAATCTGAATAGACTTGGCAAACAGTTCATGGAACTGAAGCAACAATAACACTATTGAAATTATATTGATAAGGTGCAACGCTCACACAGTGTGTCAACTATGCTCTGTTGTGGTAGCAGGCAAGCTCCAGCGAAGAGGAGGCCGCTGCCGCCCGTGTGCCTCTCCCGACAGCCCCACCCCAAGTGTCCGTGGGCACAGAGCCGGGGACGAGCGGCACTGCACGTGAGGCACTTTAACAGCAATTGCAATGCGAAGCCTTCAGAACAAAGCACTGCCTCTAGTGAACTTTTAAGGAGAAAAAAAATTATTTCACATAGTCACCTACAAAGATCTTCTTGGCTAGGGGCGGAGCAGCGCTTGCTGCTCCTGCCAGGGGGGGGGGGGGGGGGGCGATGGCATGACCACTGTCCGTGTGACTCGGGCGGCAGCCGTAACATGTGGCCCCCCGGCGCGCTACATCAGAGTAGGACGCTGGCACTGGCCAAAGGCCGGCGCGCTTGAGGCCAAGATATAGTCCAGCGTTTTCGGCGCGCCAGCCTCGACAGGCGAAGTCGGATACGCTACGCCAGCCACGCCAGCCTGTGGAAGAAATTTGCCTCCTCTACAGTTCGGCGCGCACGCCGCGCGAGGCTAGCGCCATCTCTGTGTGTGGAAGCGCAACTTCACGGCCGCGCGATCCATGGCGCATGCGCATTCTCACTTTCTGACAGAATGTGCCCGCGCCATCAGAGCTGCGCGTTTTTTTTTTTTTTTTGACAAGAGAAGACACTTTATTTCAGACAACCAACATACATAGTTGCCTAGGGGCCAGTCATGCATAAAATATAAACAAAAGTTCGACAAGAAAGCACATCGTGATTTTTTACATACGCAAACACACAAAAAAAAATACCTTATACACAGGTCTCGCTCCGTGTGCTGTTTGACTGCCTTCACGGCATGGCGTTAACTTGTCCTGACAGCCAGAGAAGATCGCAGTCCTAGTGCTAGTGCGTCGGCTACATCAAAAGCGGAAGCGAAACATGTGCATACATCCTCACTTGCGTTGTCATCGTCCACGGACGTTGAGAAAGCCACAGCCGCGCTTTCACGACGAGCTCCGCAAGCCGCCATTTTGCTTTCTGCCCACTGCCCCTACAGCGCGCAGTGCATGCTGGTCTAGCGGCAGCCGCGTGAAATAGAACATGTTCTATCTCCGCGCCGGCGGCGCTGAGCGCGCCAGACGCAGCTGAGCACGCCGGCTACGCCGTGACGCCGGACTGTAGATTGTGCACTTTTCACCGGCGTTGCTTAACCGCGCCGCGCGTGGCCGCGCGCGCGCGTTACGCCTGACTATATCTTGCCCTTTACCGGGGACCCGTTCATGCACACGCTCCAAAGGGTCGATGCTAGCACTGGCGATAGCACAACTAGGCTTGACCATACTTAGAGACGCAGCCCACCCAAAGAGTATAGGCAACAGTCAGTGTCAGTCAAGACACCTGCCCCGACCTTACGTTGATCAAAGACGTCAGGTACCAGCGATGGCACAACCTCGATGAGACCCTCGGTAGTGACCACAATATAATAGAAACGCACCTACCACCGCGAACAAAAAATCGAAAAAAAAATACGAATGACGGATTGGGACAAGTTCCAACAGCGGCGCAAGCAAGAAAGCACCAACGAAACCTACGAAGGCAGCTTGAAACCAGAAACTCTGCACGAATGGATCCGACAAATTCAGACAGACTTCGTGCGACAATGAAAAACAACACGTCACCAGAACATCCCGATGTCGACAGGCACCTATTACACCTTTGGGAGGCTCGCCATTGCCTGCAAAAAAAGGTGGGTGGAAAAAGCAAAAACAAATCGCAAGCTCAGGCAACGGATATCTACCTTAACAGCCCAGGTGGAAAGTTACGCAACCGAACTAACGCGAAACAATTGGAAGAACCTATACAATCACATAAGTGCAGGGTACCTTGGGCACCGCCAAAACGTGGGTACTGCTTAGAAATCTCATCGACTCCAATCAAACCAAAGCAACGAGCAACAAAACCCTTCAAAAAATCTCAAGACAGACACCTGGCAATGATGGCGCCATAATACAACAGCTAAAAGACGCTTACATAGGTACAGGCCCTACACCAACTATATAGATTATCCGCCTGCGGAGCCTTCCGAATTAGAGGAAGACATCACACAACACGAAGTTTGAGCGGCACTGTATCGAATAGTATGCAACACCGCCCCGGGAGCAGACGGAATACAGTACCGGCTTTTAAAAAACCTCGACGACAGATCGATAAAAGAACTCACAGATTATTTTCAGTGCCACTGGCTAGAGGGCGCGCTGCCGCACGAATGGCGGCACGCCGATATTACAATGATGCCAAAACCAGGCAAGCAGCCCTCTCTAAACTAACTGAGACCCATAGGAAAGTTATTTGAAAACGTCGTCCTGGCTAGGCTTCAGCCGTACTTAGAAGAGCAAGCCTTATTGTCGCACACAATGTTCGGTTTTCGACCAGGGCTATCCACTCAAGAAGTACTACTGCAAATTAAGGAAGAGATAATTGACCGTATCAGCACCCAACAAAGCAAAACCATCCTTGCGTTAGACCTGAAAGGCGCGTTTGATAACGTAGCTCACGACCTCATATTCACCAATCTAGCGATAACCAAGTGTAGCCGACGACTATACAATTACGTCCGGGCGTTTCTTAAAGGTCGCACTGCGACTATAGGTGTAAGAAATATACGTTCGCACTCCATTCCTCTTGCGGGAAAAGGCACGCCACAAAGGTCAGCGGAAACCGTGCTGTTAAATATAGCTATGGCGCTTTATGCGGATGATATCACCATATCTGGGCCACAAGTGGCTCAGATGGTGAAATACAGGACGCACTACAAGCAGCAACGGATGTCACCCAGAAATATGCACGAGCAGGGGGACTTACGTGCGCAGCTCAAAAGTCAAAACTGCATACAGGAAAAAAACTCCAAATGAAACATCACCTACCGCCTGACATGACGGTGACTATCGAGGGTGAACCTGTAAATAACGTTAACAAATTAGGCTTACTAGGACTCCACGTTCAAGCCAATGCGAAAGCGTCATTTACCCCCTGACGCTACTGAAGAAACAGATTAATCGGGTAGTGCACATGATCCGGCGGGTCACGAACCGCCGCCACAGCCTAAAAGAATCCCATGTGATGTGCATCAAACAAGCTTTAATCGTAAGCCGCAGTACCTATCACGCATCTTACCGCCGACTCACCCAAAAACAAACTCGACGCCCTCATACGCACAGCGGTGAAAACGGCGACATGCCTTCCATATACTTTCAGTGAGTGGCTTCGGCACGAGAAGCGTGTTGGCGATCGTGCCTTAACGGTTAAAGCACTGCTGCGCCGGTAAACAGAGCTTTGATCTCGCCATCGGCCACGCATATCTTCATAGCATTTATAGGCGAACTTTGCCCACTTATGTATCTAACAGCAAACTTGAGAAGGGTACGCAGGTGCGTTGCAGTGTGGTTTGTGCACGCAATTGCAAGATGCGAGGTTATAGAAACGTCAATTTTACAAATGAGAGTGTTCCTCAGGTCGCCCGGGAATCACGTGCCCGCCGCAGCCGACACGCCACAATCTAAGAGTCAGCAATGTTAATAATTTCTGGCCTAGTTTATTTTGTGTGCATGTGTTGCCTTGAAGCGGGTGCTATGGCATTGCATCCCTTTCCGGAGGCAATAACTGCTGATTATTTTTTTTGTGCGGTGTTAAATTGTTCAGAATAGTCAAGATATCAATCAACTAAGCATTCTTCCAACCTGTAAATGTCTATCAAAGTGTCCAGTAACTGCCGTTGATAGGTCTTCGTTCTTGTGCACCGATGCTTGTGTACAGCGCATCAAAAATGATTATGCGAATATTGAAACAAAAGCATGAGAAATAAGAAAGCAGTAGAAAACCCAATAGACCACAGCTGTCTTCATAGCCGCAACGAAAAAAAAGAGAAAAAAAAAAGAGAGAACGATCCACGTAAAGGTACTGGCATTACGTGTTCGAGTTGTGAATTTTTTATTTCTCTTTGCAGAAGGTGCAAACGCTGTAAACCTCACAAAAAATACTGCTGACGAGAACGCTAATTAATTTACCATAATGCTTGTTTCCTGGGAATGTGCTTTGCATCCTCTACCAGCAGAAATATTGATTCGTCATGATGCTACGATACACTCGCTCGCTCGCCTTCTTTGTGCAGAAGAAAAGCGCTCTTGTCTGTTTTTTTTTTCTTTTCAGAGCTATAGCTTATAGCTTGTCTTTGGCTCTTTTCTCAGACTGTGGTTTGTCAGTTTGTGGCCGTTTATGGCCAACTTGAAACACTAGTTGCGACTATAGTTGTCACCAATTGTTACTAGGAACAAATAAGTAAAACTGTTCTCGATGGTCGGTTTCAAACCCTGGCCTCCCAACACAGAAGATCGACGCTCTAACCATTGCACCACGGAGAGAGAGAGAGAGTTAAGACACTCTAGGTCACGCCATATAGCAACAATTTACTTATAAAAGTGAGCCAGCGGACCTTTTATACGACGATGAAGAAAGATGGTAAGTGTCGCGTTCGTCCCAGAAAATTACGCCCTGATATGGCAAGATTTTTTTATTTCGGCTACCGTGTTTTAACAAGAGAAACACTTGTAAAAGTGCCCGATTCTTGGCCATTCTCCCGTATTGGGTAGGGGCATAGCCTCCTCGATAAACTCTGTGCCTGTCAAGAGGCCGAGACAACAATGGGGAGGCGCCGTCGGCAGAGTTGCAAATTGCCGCCGCTCATTTCGCTGAGGGCGCCACCGACGCAGAGTGCCACCGCGACTCGATCCCGTCTGCGCGGCGGCAGGACGCCGGCTGCTTTAATTGCTGAGATAGTGGAACAACGATCCACTGGGTGACCATAGCTTTGTTTATAACGCTGTAGAGCACTATGGTAGTGTCTCGAATGCAGTCTGTGAAAGTGCGAGCGCTCTTGCAGAAACTGTAGCGTCAAAGCGGATTGTGCTTCGCAGGTAAGAAAAAGGAAAAAAAGAAACGCAAGATTGTTCAGTGCGGTTAATACGCCATTAGGTACCGTAGTAAAGTGCAGAAAATACGGAAGTCGGCCAGCGATCTTGTAGCTATATCTTGTCAAATCTGCTCTATAGTGAGCCGTCCTGCTTATATCCTTCTTCCTTCATTCTTATAGTGCGCGTCCCATCCCAATCGCATCTCATCCTTATTAAGTAAACTACATGAAACGGTGTCGAGATAATTGATATTACTAGAAAAATGATACTAGACTTCCTAATTCAAACTGAGTAAGTATTTTCATAAAATACGTTTGGCTATGGGAAGTCACTACTTCCTTTAATTAAGTGTTCTTGCGTTTCAATAACATACAAGCTAGAATACTAGTACTTGTATGAAATTACACATCTGTACCTCAACCAAAATATTTTAACTTTTTTTTTACCATGTGAAACATTTTCGCACATAGGATGTCACCTGCAAGACATTTATAGACACCTTTATTTTCTTTCTGTGTTTTCGTTTGTCGATGGAATGTAATATAGTTTTTTTTACCTTCAGCAAATGAAAATAATGATGTATGTCTCTTATATACTGTATACATACATGCATGCCATTTGTACTGACTAAATACACCGCTTTGCAACACTGCTTGTACATTTCGCCTTACACAATTTCACCTGTACAATGTCATTGATTGTACACAGCACACACTAAAGTGTACAAACTTTATGACGTCCCCGTTGTCATGAATAGCGGCAAGAACCTTGTCAAGCTGCAAAAAAGCAGCTTTTAGTTCTTGTCCCAGCGTTCATTTGTCTAAATGAATGAATGCGAAATAAAGATTGAGCCTTCCTGCGGGCCTCGGCGCACGCTATAGTAGCATCCTACTTTTACGACTTTCAGAGAAGTTTTCCCCACATTCTTTTGCATCAGATGACCGCTGTGGCCGACGTGAATATTCATACGCAGAAACCTTTCCACCTTCTACCACCTGCCTTGGCGACTAGGAAAAATAGAAAAAAATATTTAATGACCAAGAAAAAGCGCCGCATGCCTTGAATAAGCAAGATGCGAGCAAATATTTTATTGCAAACGCTTTGTTGAACGATGCATGCAGCTCAGACATACAAATCCCGAGATGCATACAGCTCGGACATACAAAATCCCGAGTGCTTTTCTGTCACGCACCTTCCGCGATATGTGTGTGTATGTATATATATATATATATATATATATATATATATATATATATTCAACTTAGGCTACGGTTGTGCCGAGTGCACATATTGTCACTTGTTACACAATGACTTTTCCTTTTTCTGTGCGATCGGATGTTCAGGTAGTAGAATGTTTCATTATGCGAGATTTCGGGCCCCGCTAACAAACCAACACCGTAGTATGTGTCTTTGTGCTTGAACTGCTTCAATGCTGTTTTCTATTTTTGTCCCACTGACTGCAGCTTGTCTGTTCCCAGCACAAATGCGGCATCGGAAGTCATTATTAGAAGGCCTTGTAAAAACTTATGCACTGTAGAGCGCCGACGCCTCCAGATCGAGATCCCGGTCCCGCTCCCAGTCCGCCAAGCAGACCATGTGGGCCGACAAGGTCAAGGGCGTGACGCAGCCGTCTCAGAAAGGAAAGAAGAACACATCAAACAAAGGAACAAAAGGTGAGGCACAGCCAGAACATAGGGTCGATCCCCGTATACAATCGCTCGAGGCAGAAAACAGGCAGCTTAGACGCAAGCTCGCAGAACTTGAAGAAGCTTTAAATAGCATTAGAGGACAAGTCACAAACCGCGAAGAGGCTAGCACCAACAACCCTGGGCCGTTAGCCGGGCAGCCGAAACGTAAGGCACCAAACCCAGATCCGTTAAGTGATACAGAGGAGGAGATGACGGAGGATTGTGAGACCCCATCCACCACCTTGGCTCCCCCCGCCCAAAATGAGGGTAAATGGGAGAAGACCCTGAGTAGGATGATGGAAATGCTTTCCGCCATAGAGTCGAGGGTAACGTTACTAGAAAGACCTAGGGCTCAGCCTAAAAGTAGACAAGTAGTGCAAACAGAAGCGTCCTTAGCTACTCCAAACCCCGACGGAGGCGCTAAAGGATTCTAAAAAATCTACAGTAAGCAAGATGGCGAATATAATTAGCAACAACGTCAAAATTTGGCAGTGGAACTGCGCCAGTTTCCAGAGGCGCAAGGCTCCATTAGGTCAACTCGTCAGATCGGTGGCAGATAAGCCACAAGTTGTTTTATTACAAGAAACACTCGGAGAAAAGGATATCTCTATGTCGGGATACCGCACTATCGCCTACAGAGGCGAAAAGGGAAGAGGCATAGCCATGCTAGTTAAGAAGAACGTCTCCTTCGTGGAGCACGACGTCCCGAAATATAAGGTCGGACTCGAAGCCCAGCTGGTCGAGATCGTGCCCAGTAAAACAAGCAACGCAAATGCCTTCATTCTTAACGTCTACAGTTCTCCTGCGGACAGGAAAAGAGATTTTAACACCTTATTCAGCGCCGCAATCAGGATAGCCAGAAACGCGCCCCTTCTGATTGCGGGTGACTTCAACGCCCCAAACACAGAATGGGGATACGGCTTTAGCAGTAAGAAAGGCACAAACTTAGCCGGTTGTGCAGCCGATTCCAGCCTCACACTCATCACGGATCCTAGGTTTCCCACAAGAAGGGGTAACTCGGTCAGTCGCGACACCACACCCGACCTCGCGTTCCTCCGTGGTATCGAGGGTACGTGGGATAATCTCCAGGAGGACTTGGGTAACGACCACTACATTCTAGAAATCACGGTGCTGGTCAAACCAAAACCACCAGTTAGATACGATTACGTTGACTGGGATCTTTTCAGAAAAATTCGAGGCGAAATGGCCCCTTCAAGTGAATCTTTCACAGAACTAATCGCAAACCTTAAACAGGCTGTCAAGAGCGCAACCAAGGAAATCACAACACAGCTCGAAGTTCCCAAAATGGACTCGCGGTTAGCGCACCTCCTGGAGGCTAAACACGCCCTCGCGGAGAGGTGGGAAACGCAGAAGCTAAATCGCCGACTTCGAGTTAAGCTGACGTCAGTCAACAAGGAAATAGAGTCGTACTCCAGGCAGCTGGCCCTACAGCAGTGGGACGAGACGTGTAACGAAATGGACGGTCGCATGAGAAGAGGCAGTAAATGGAACTTGCTCAAAAGCCTCCTCAACGACAAACAGTCCAAGAGCACTCTCAATCTTGCCGTGGATAGACTCATTCATAAGCAGATCGCCACGGGCCTCACGGAAGCAGAAACTATCAACATCCTGGCTCGCACCTATCTCCCCATTAAGGAAGGAGATTCGCAAGGCGGAACGGTGAGAGCAGGATACACGGGGCTAGACAGGCCAGAGCTAGACGAACCGTTCACTGTATCAGAAATTAGACACGTTCTCTTCAACCTAAACGGAAGGTCCGCCCCTGGACCAGACGGAGTTACCAACAAACTCCTCCGAAACTTGGACGACAAGGCCATAGAAATCATAACGGCAGAGATAAACGAAGTATGGAGTTCGGGGCAGGTCCCGCAGGAATGGCGCACAGCCAAGGTGGTGCTTATCCCCAAACCGGGGAAACCCCCGCATATGGATAACCTGCGTCCCGTCTCTCTAACATCTTGTATTTGCAAAGTGGCCGAACATGCTATACATAACAGAATCACAGATCACATAGAGAACAACGAACTCTTTAGACACACTTTAATCGGATTTAGAAGAGGACTTTCAACACAAGACACAATGCTCCTTCTAAAAAGATCCATATTCGACAACGCGTCGCGTGACGTTAAAGGCATACTTGCACTCGACCTCGCCAAAGCTTTCGACAAGGTGGCGCATGAGCACATCCTGAAAGAGATTTCCTCCCTTAATCTAGGGCGGAGATTCTTTAACTTCACTTTTTCTTTCCTGTCGAAAAGAAAGGCGCTCCTTCGACTGGGTACGATTTCGGGCGGTCCTTACAAACTGGGCAACTGCGGAACTCCTCAGGGCTCGGTCCTATCCCCGTTACTCTTTAACATCGCCATGCATAAACTTTCTAACAGGCTAGCCGAACTCCCAAAAGTGGGCCACGCAATTTATGCCGACGACATTACAATCTGGTCTCCGGGGGGATCTCTGGCCGAACCAGAGCAATCCTTACAGGGGGCCATAGAGGTGACGGAGGAGTTCCTCACAGACACAGGACTAAAGCTCTCGCCCAGCAAATCCGAACTATTACTCTACAGGCAGGCTAGGCAAGGCGTTAGGAACCTTGAGCCTCTGGAAACACTGCCAGTCAAAATTACGACTAGAGAAGGACACCCCATTTCGAGGGTCAACTCCATCAAAATTTTAGGACTTTTAATAAACGCCAAAAGATGTAATGCAGAAGAAGCTCTAAAGAAGCTCGGCGCACAGGCGCACAATATACTCAGGCTACTTGCCAGAGTTACAAGTAGAAAGGGGGGACTCAAGGAGGACAGCCTACTCAGAGTCTTTCAGGCCTTCTTTATCAGTCACGTTAACTACACGGCGCCTTTCCTCAATTGGAGTAAAGCCGAAAAGAGGAAGCTCGACACGCTCATTAGGTCCGGTATCAAAAGACTACTCGGCATCCCACAATGTGCTAGCACGGAGAAACTATTGGAGCTTGGTGTTCACAATACTATCGACGAATTAATCGAGGCACATCGAACTGCACAGATCACCAGGCTTTCGTTAACTAAGCCGGGTAACAAAATCCTAAACGAAGCAGATATATCATCCATACAACCGCCGCTCGACAGATACCCCCTGTCCAAAGAAGCCAAGGAAGCTATAACGGTCGATCCCGTACCGAGAAACATTCATCCGATATATAACGAGGGCCGAAGAATCGCACGGGCTAAAGCCATCCTTCAAAGAGTTAATCCGTACGGGGCAGATGCACTCTTCGTTGACGCGGCCAAATACGGCAGCGAAAACAAGTTTGCAATCTCGGTCGTAGACGCGCGCGGAACGCTGATTAGCGCTGCATCCGTTTGCACTAAGCACGCAAACGAGGCGGAGGAAACCGCGATAGCCTTGGCGCTTAACGCTGCCAAAGGCCCAACGACTGTTTTCTCCGACTCACGCACTGCCGTCAGGGCCTTCTCGTCAGCCCTAGTGTCTAAGCACACGGCTAGCCTAGTCAACAAATCTCTTGAAAACACTGCGGATAACGAGACAGGAGGTCACCACATCGTCTGGTTCCCGGCCCACGTTAAAGGCGTAGTTAATCAAGCGGGATGCAACCCCAACGAGCAGGCCCACTGCCTAGCGCGTGAATTCACGAACCGCGCCCGGGCTAGCGGTTCAGCTCTCTCACAGGATTGCTCCCCTAAAGTATGGTCCCTTGAATATTGGCTAGTCTGCCGTCCGCGCGCCGTGCCGTATGGAGAGGGCAGGACGCTTCCTGAATGAAAGTGTAGAGGGCGCTGCGAGCAGTGCTAATGCTACGCTCTTCGCTCGAGCGAGCAGTGCATGGCATTGTGCAATGTGCGGCCAGGCTTCCCATCTGGTTAACCTCTCTGCCTTTCCCCTCTCTTCTGTCTCTAGTGCGGCTGGCCGAAAGTTCTCGCTTCTCAACCTATGCGACCGTCAAACAACTTCGTTTTGCGACGAGATCAGTCGCGCGTCTGGTCGCGATCGCCAGTGGGAATGTGCCTTTACGTTGTGCGTGTGCTTAGGTGGCAGAGCTCGTCATTTGCACTTCTTGTTGGATTTTCCCCATCTAGTCAAACATGTTAAAAACGCATTTGTCACTAATGGCTTCAACATACCTGAAGGTCGCGCCCATGTAGGGCCCATTCAAGAAGCGTGGAAAAAGGATAATAATAGTGCTTCACTTAAAGTGATGCCAAGTATTACCGTATCCATCCCAATTCCTTCGGGAAAATGAGGCTTGCCCCAGCTTTCCATATATTTGACGACGAAGTAATCAAGGGGCTCTTCCTTTATAGCTCTCATTTAGAAAGAGCTTATGGTTCTGTTGAAGCAACAGAGAATTTTGCGAAAATAATGACCAAACTGATAGGGATAATGACTGCTCGTATTTCAAAAGCGGGTTTTGTACATGCAGTCACCGAACTACATGTTTGTGAAGGAGTTCCTCGAATATCTGACGAAATGAAAATAACACGCAAAGGCGTATGTAGAAAGCCCTTGAGGCACTTCAATATCGCGCCACCAGGTATATTCATTCTACATACTCCTACGACGTCAGCATTTCATACTTGAAAAAAGAATCTTTCTTATCGCTTCTATCCTTTCGTCGCCGCATTGCCACCCACTCCCTCTTCCATAGGTTCTACTATTCGACGCTTAATCGTCCACCATACATACTCCTACGACGTCAGCATTTCATACTTGAAAAAAGAATCTTCCTTATCGCTTCTATCCTTTCGTCGCCGCATTGCCACCCACTCCCTCTTCCATAGGTTCTACTATTCGACGCTTAATCGTCCACCATACATTGTCCCCCATCACGCCGGTCACAACGCATTGGCCATCCATCCCCTTTTGTGGTGAATTTGGTTGGCAGGTAGCACAACCAAACTCACGCACAAATACATTTTCAGCTTCGTTTTTCTACCCAGCATCTAAAGACTGGAATGCCCTTCCTCATCAAGTCGCTGCGGTCACCTGTTCATCCCAATTCGTTCAAGATGTTGGCACTTTTCTTAGCTCAAGTACGTACCACTGAGGGCCTCCGAGTGACAATCTAAAGCACGCTGAACTTGCTTTCATACCTCAGTAGCATTGACTTCAAGTACATACTTACTGCATGTTTGAGCCGGGACAAATTAGAAAATTTGTTTGGCATTGTCAGGCAATCTTCTGTAACTAACGATCACCCTACTGCTGCGCAGTTTTTACTTTTAATCAATTCACTTGCATTTTATAACCTTGCAAAACCACCTAAATTAGGAAGCTGTGCTCCAGAACTTATATAACTGCATTGGTTTCTGTTCCCAAGGTGTAACCAAAAAATTAGATTACAATACTGGACAAATTGATTGAGGTAGGAAAGTTTGGCGATGCCAAAAGTGCACTGGAATGCTGCGCTCTGCGCAGAAGCATTTTGTCAGACCGCACGGATTTTGTGACTGCAAGAAGCCATGACAAGCTCGTATGTCATGTAGCAGGGTACACGGCAAGGAATATTTTGGATGCGCATCAAGCATATCTCGCCAAAGCCCTTGAGGCACTTCAATATCGCGCCACCAGGTATATTCATTCTACATACTCCTACGACGTCAGCATTTCATACTTGAAAAAAGAATCTTCCTTATCGCTTCTATCCTTTCGTCGCCGCATTGCCACCCACTCCCTCTTCCATAGGTTCTACTATTCGACGCTTAATCGTCCACCATACATTGTCCCCCATCACGCCGGTCACAACGCATTGGCCATCCCCTTTTGTGGTGAATTTGGTTGGCAGGTAGCACAACCAAACTCACGCACAAATACATTTTCAGCTTCGTTTTTCTACCCAGCATCTAAAGACTGGAATGCCCTTCCTCATCAAGTCGCTGCGGTCACCTGTTCATCCCAATTCGTTCAAGATGTAACAACTTTTATGTAACGAATTGAAATCATTGTAACACTTGTTTGTATATGTTGTATCCCCACCCCTTATGTAATACCCCTACTACGGGGTCTTTAAGGAAATGAAATTAAATGAAATTTTAAAGAAGACCTCTGTAAAGAATGTGCGCTGTTGCTGACAATTGAAAAGAACACAGCTATAGCTAACAGCGAAGCTTCAGCCTTCACATTGCAGCTTGACTATGGAGGCTTGCTGTACCCCTCAGGCCTTCTAATAATTATTATTACTTTCCTTGAAGATAGCTTCACTACATTTTTTTCCGTTTAAATGACAGCGTGAGAATAGCATTCTCGACTTTACTGCATTTATTTCTCAGGTGCATTTTCCTGCACTAGACTGTCTTAAAGATGGACAGCAAATCACTTGTGAAATAGTGAAGTTTTACACTCTTCTGCGTCACCGGTTTTTCACAAAGTCTCTCAATAATGAAAGGACAGCAAAGAAAGAAATGCTAAAACATTTGAAAATGCGAAGATGCTAATAACAGCATTTCACCAATTGCATCACAAATGAGACGCAAGCTCAGCGGCCTTGTAATTGTCTTTTTTCAATAATTTTTCGTCTTATTCACGAACCTCTTGCCAATTCATCGGTTGTTGTGTGCTGTAATTTGTTTACATTGTTTTCTAAAGGTTCTTTATGCTTATTTTTATAGTTTGTTTTTGGTGTTTTCGCTCACTCTTAAGAAGTGGTCACTCTCTGGAAGTGCTTTCTCTTTGTCTTGTATAGGTTTTGAACGAGCTTGACGTTTGATTTTTTTTTACCCTCTACTATGCCAAATTGCGCACCTCTACCTCATTTTTTTTTTACTTTCAACCACTCCGGCCATAACTACCAAATGGCAGTTGGCAGTACAGCATGAATAAATAAAGTCAGTGCTCAACCTGTTCAAGGCTGAGCAGTCGCTTTGCGTTCAGAGGAAAGGGCTTTCTAGTATTTCATTGTTGCTTGTGCTAAAAAAATTATCTAAGCAAAGTTGTCATTTTTTTTATTTTCATTTGGCTCTGAGGCAGTCAGCGAGCAAGGTAGAATAGTCGTATCCTCACTCCACAGGCATGCTTGCGATGCGGCTCAGCAAAAAGTCTTCGCGAATGAATGCCACGTTACGCGGCTAAAACATCTCATCACAGCCGTAACAAATGTTGCTTTAATGCGACACAAAATCATTAATAAATAAATATGGCTAAACTACGCCGAATGCGAGCGCGCTTCGCCCACATGCAGCCGGGCGGCCGAGCGCCGCGCCCTAGCATGAGGACTGCTCGCAGCGCCACCGCCACCGTCATTCGGAAACAGTCCTCAATCCCGTCGGCGGACGGCAGACTAGCCAATATTCTAGGGACCATACCTAAAGACCCTCTTATCACCTTTAACGAGATCACATCCCACTACAGACTGAGCAGAAGGAAATTCCCCCCCCTCACCCAAAATTAAACAGGGCTCAGTGTGTCACGTTCAGGCTCTTACAGACGAGATCGTACCTCACCCCCAGAGCGCTCAATCGGATAGATTCTAACTTCCCGCAATCGTGCTCCAAATGTGGGCACGACTTCTGCTCTTTCGATCATATGCTCTGGCTGTGCCCGTCCAACGCGGGCTCTGATCTTCACGACAAGTCCAAGTGGGACGCCCTACTGCAAAGCGCGGACTTTACGCATCAACGACAGGCCGTCCAGAGGGCCCGCGACGTCGCCGAGAGTCACCAGCTCCCGGTTCCGTCATGGGCGGAGCCACCAACTTGATTGGGGTGCCTTCGGCTCCCCCAATCTTTTTCCTCAGGACCTTTTAATAAAGTTCTTGCCAACTGTCAACTGTATATGCGAACTTCTTTTAATCGCATATCTGTGTAGGGGAGCAGCCGGCGCCTTGGATAAGTGCCATTTAAACACATATATGCTGATCAACAAATTTACAAGGCGACTGTTCGAATAGCGAAATTTTCTAATAGAATCAAATATCAAATTCGAATTCTCGACAAAAATGACCTATGGATTTCAAATCGAATGCCGATAATTTCTAAATAATTAGAAATATGAAGGCCCCGTAGTGTCCGATAGGTAAAGAGAAGATGGACTCGTTTACATGATTTTGTACTTGCAACGCTGTTATACTAGTAATGCTAAATCACCGCAGATCGTTTCTGAAGGTATGCTGACAGGGTCAGGTTTTCCGAATAGCCGATTGCATATCATAAATAGAGGAAACAAATTTTTTACGTTGACTAGACACGAGGGAACTGTATTGAATGACGAGAAATTATTGAGAGGACGACAGCTGCTGGTGCTTTCGCTCACGAAGTGATGCCTCTGTACAAAAACCGCGGTTGCCCTGCCGCAGTATCATTTAGAACAATCATTTGCAATTGGCCTATATGCACAAATAGGCCTCCCTATCGTAGAATATGGAGAGGGTAGCAGACCCGGTGCAACCTGGGCCGCTATCTTGTACGCGTTCGAAAAACCGACGTTCGTTTCATGTGATTGTCCTAGCGCCGATATAGCGGCCTGGGCCAACCTAGACCACTCGCGTGAGGCGAAACTGAATGTTGGCTTTTCGAACGCGTATCAGATAGTGGCCCTGGGTGACCTCCCTGCGTCTCTTCTTCTCTGTCTCTGATCCTGCAATATCGAACTGAAAGGAATGTTCGAACATACCGAATTGGCAAGTCGAATACAAATCAAAGACAATTCGATTCGCATTCAAAATTTCGAATGCTTGAACGCCCTTAATTTTTTATTCGCTTTTTGCGTACCATCTTTTCCAGACTACAAGGGGCACTGCGAAGCATTTGATGCGCTTGTTGTGGCACGTGCATGCCAAGTTGTCTCCTGCAAGGTTGAATGGCATCCTGAAGAGACTCCAGCCTTTTGCTCAGGTGAGCTGTGATTCACCGGTGCCCGTGTTGACAAAAAGGCACACGGTGGGCGCTGTGTTTGTCGTGACTATTCGAGAAAAAAAATATTTCCGCTGCTCCTTTGTTCACATTCGAATCTGGCTCCCAAATTGCGTATTGTTGGCTGTTTTGTAAAACAAAACTACTGTACCATACCTGCCAACCTCGCAACATGAAAATTCGGGACACTGCCACGCGAGGGGGAGGGGGTCAAAAAAGCTTTCACCCCCCCCCCCCCCAAAAAAAAACAATTTTGCCGCTGTGCGAATGGCGCACGTGGTAGAGAGTCCATACTTGTCACGACTCCGCAAATTCACAAGCACAGAAACTCAGTCGTGTATGATCTCAGAAATAGTTGCAAGTATCGTATTTTCCGGTGTATACGCGTTTTTTTTCTGAATTTTTCGTCGATGCGTCTAATAGAACGGTACGACATATGTACGTTTTTTTTTCTGGAAAAAACTGCCGTCAAATCGGATTCGATGTGATAGTCACATGAAGCGCGCTTGACTTAACTGCTCCGGCTTCTGTGCGCGATGTCGAGGTGCCGGGTTCTTTGCGCGATCGAGTTCCCGAGCGCCGTGCGAGAAGGAAGGAGCAGCAACGCAAGCGGCGGCAGGACGGCCGCGAGTCGAACGACCCCGAATTCGTCGCATCTGCAGATCGCTATCAAGATATAGCACGCGCCGCTGTGCGAACTGCGCAGTTTCTACCCGAGTACAAGCCGCCCCCCCCCCCTACCTTCCGCGCTAGCGCGCCTTCCCGCTTTCCTCCCTTGTGCGCGATTCGGCTCACAGTCATACAGCATACGGCACGCGGGGACGATGTTATCGCCCTTGGACTATGTACAGCAGATCATGGCAGCCACGACGCCAGAATGTACCTATAGTAC
Organism: Dermacentor silvarum; assembly: GCF_013339745.2. Lineage (NCBI taxonomy): Eukaryota > Metazoa > Arthropoda > Arachnida > Ixodida > Ixodidae > Dermacentor > Dermacentor silvarum. Next base: position 398,918,098 of record NC_051154.1, on the reverse strand, counting down.
TCATACGCTTGCGCGTGAACCGCGTTCACCGAGTGAAACGTCACTGCTGTTTGAGTGGGGTGCGTCTTATTCAAAGGTGCGAGATATGCCGGAAAATACGATACTTATTCTTCGCTTTCGAAAGTGCCATAGATCGTTCCAACTGGGAACTCAGGGGAACAAAGTGTACTTCGGCATTCACACTTCACTAGACAACCTGACAAAGCACTCACGGTCATATAACGACTGGATTGCTAAAAAGCACCCGACCCAGCCTGAGACGAGCCAATGCGGAAAACCCCATATGGCAGCGCCGTCGGCTGCTCGCGTTAGTCGTGGTAGCCACCATAGTGGTGCCGGCGGCGCCCGCTACCAGGGA